>NW_026112326.1:25000-77500 GCF_024679095.1 Eriocheir sinensis | reverse complement strand
TCTCCATCGCAAAAGAATCACATTATTTTTCTCTCTCTCTCTCTCTCTCTCTCTCTCTCTCTCTCTCTCTCTCTCTCTCTCTCTCTCTCTCTCTCTCTCTCTCTCTTACTCGTACCCTCTCTCTATTTCAATTTGTACTCTTATTTCCTTCTTTAAACATCCTGATTAAGAGATCCTTCGTCATTTTTCAGTGTATGACAAAGGGAGGAGATTTTTATTGATATCCTACTCGCGCTATCCTTATCTTTCTTGCTCTAGGAAAAGGAAGGAAAGCGTCCATTAGGATTCTTTTTCCCCTTCAGGCTACTTATCACTTATCCTTAGTTCCTTTATCATCGTCTTAAAACCTTTTCTATCTATCTTCGTTCTTTTGTCTGTCTTCTTCTTCCTCTTCCTCTTATTTTTCTTTCCCTGACGCTCTCTTTAAAATAAAGTAGAAAGCCATGACCTTATTACGATTCCTTCTCTTTTTCCTTCTTCTCCTCTATCTTTATTTTTTCCTTTTTTTCCTTCTCCGGTAATTCATCACAACTCTCTTTCGCTCATGCTCTTTGCAAAACAATCAGCTGCTCATCCTTTTCTATTTGCTATGGTCTCATTAGTATACCTTATCTTTCTCTTCCTCTTTTCTCCTCTATCTCTCTTCTTTTGCCTCTTCTTCTCCCTCTTACTTACCTTACCTTAATGCTCTTCACAAAACAATCAGCCACTCAACCTTTTCTCTTTTTCAGTGACCTAATTAGTTTACCTTCTCATTCTCCCCCTCCTCTTTCTTCTCTATCTTCACCATCATCATCCTCTTTCTCCTCCTCCTCCTCCTTCTATATCACAGTCTCCCATATCAAGACATCATTTGAAACTTGAACCGCAAACCACCACCATCTTCCCCCCTTGAGAGAGAGAGAAAGAGAGGCCGTTACCTTGTCCATATCTCGGGCGTTATAAGGCTTGGAATAAATTTGTTTGTTAAGTGCACCAAATTGAGTGGGCGGGGGTGGGCGCGGGCGGGGCGAAGGGTGGGCGGAGGTGTTTTCCAAGGAACTGTATGGTTATGGGTAATTTATTCATAGTGCCATTGTTCTGGTGAGGGGCCTGATGACCGCTCCGAGGCGATGAGAGAGAGAGAGAGAGAGAGAGAGAGAGAGAGAGACAATTTACTAAGTGTATGAATAATTAAGAGGAAAAAAAAGACCGGGAAACACACACACAGACACACACACACACACACACACACAGATGGAAAGAAGGAAGAAGTTTGATGCACAGAGAGAGAGAGATAGAGATCGAGATAGAACGAAACGAAAAGAAACAAAACGAGTTGTCGGCTTCATTTGGTGGCGGTTTGGCAGGCGACGCTTCAGACAATAGTTGAGGGAAGGAGAAAAGAAAAAAAAAGAAGCAGGACGAAGGAAGAAATAAATAAAACGGGAAACAGAAGAGACAGGAAGAAAAGTCGCTCTACTCCATATTGCCTTGTATTCGTTCCTCCTCTATTTATTTTGTTTCCCTCCACTCTCTCTCTCTCTCTCTCGCTCTCTCTCTCTCTCTCTCTCTCTCTCTCTCTCTCTCTCTCTCTCTCTCTCTCTCTCTCTCTCTCCATTGTTTGTACACATTCAAACTCACTTTTTCCCATCTCCGCTGTGCATAGCTCTTATCTCCCCCTTCCTGCCCTTCCCCTTCCATTCCCTTCCCTTCCCTTCGATGCATCACTGGCTTCGTTGTCCTCGTCCTCCTCCTCGTCCTCATCGTCACCCTCACACTTCGCCGCGCTCCTCAGTCGTATTTCCTCTTTATTCTCCTCTCGTTGAAATGCTCTGCTTCACCCTTTAATCTGGCGGTAAATAAAACAGATTACCATGGTGAGCGGCGGCGGTGGTGGCGGCGGTTGGTGGTTGGTCGGTGTGCTTGCGTCCCTCCTCTCCTTCCTTCCTTCCTCGCCTCCGTGCTGCAGTATTAATGGCGGCGTCACGCGCTTCCCGTAGTGATTATGTTGATGGGTTTCATTATCGAGGCGAGAGCATGCAGGGCGGGCGGGCGATGGCTCTGGTGATGCTTGTTTGTGTTTGTGATGATGGTTGGTGGATGTGGCGATGGTTGTGAAGGTGATTCTCTCTCTCTCTCTCTCTCTCTCTCTCTCTCTCTCTCTCTCTCTCTCTCTCTCTCTCTCTCTCTCTCTCTCTCTCTCTCTCTCTCTCTCTCTCTCTCTCTCTCTCTCTCTCTCTCTCTCTCTCTCTCTCTCTCTCACACACACACACACACACACACACACATACACAAAGAAACTTATGCCGGTGTCTGTTTTTTCCTCCGCCTCGATATTTCCCGTTTTTTATTCCCAACGCTTCCTGTTTAGCAGAAATGAGTGTTTTGTGTTTATGTGTGTGTGCGTGCTTTAGTTATTTTTATTTTCCTTTTTTTGTTTTCAGTATTTTTTTTCCTCCTACGCTGGGTACGGTTTTTAGTGTTTACGACTTGTTGTCAGAAGTGTCGTATATTGTCCTTCTTTATTCCACTTATTATTTTCCTCCTATTCCTCTTCCTCTTCCTCCTTTCCCTCTTTCTCTCTCCTTTGTCCATTTCCTTCCGTCCTTACATTGTCACCCTTTCTTCCACTTATTACACTACTCCTCTTCCTCCTCCTCATCTTCCTTCTCTTCCTCCTTCTCTCTCCTTTGTCCATTTCCTTCCATCCCTTTGTTTTATCTTCTTTCCTCTTCATTTTATTTCTTCCTCCTCCTCCTCCTCCTTCTCCTCCTCTCTTTCCCTAACCAAATATAACATCAGTGAGTTTTTCCTTTTTTCTCCCTCTCCTCTGTTTTCATCATCACACTTCTATTTTCAATTTTCCTCTCGCTCCTTTCATTGTTTTTCCTTTCCTCTGTACTTCGTTTCTCCTATTCGCCCCTCTCATTCTCTTTCTCTCTCCACTCCTCTTTTTTCCTTAACCAAATATAACATCAGCGAAGTTTTTTTTTTTTGTGTGTATATATCAAGGAAGGCGAACCAATATTTATGAAGAAAAAGGCGGAGAAAAATGGTTGGCACACGCAGCCTCCAGAACCCGAAGACGGAAAGGGAGAATTCTGCGGCAACACATGATCGTAATATTGGGTGAATGATTCTCTCTCTCTCTCTCTCTCTCTCTCTCTCTCTCTCTCTCTCTCTCTCTCTCTCTCTCTCTCTCTCTCTCTCTCTCTCTCTCTCTCTCTCTCTCTCTCTCTCTCTCTCTCTCTCTCTCTCGCAGCACACTGTTTTCTTAAGACGTTCTTAGACATAAAAGACTTCTGTTCATCTAGTATTCATCAATCATAAGATTCCCTCACTGAACACCCTCTCCTCCTCCTCCTCCTCCTCCTCCTCCTCCTCCTCCTCCTCCTCCTCCTCCTCCTCGTCTCCTCTTGCAGATAAGAACACGATAACTTCTACTACCATCAGCATTGCCTCAAGGTTACATGCGCACTTACTGTCCCGCTCCCTCTCCTTTCGACCTACCCTAAATACCTTATCCAAGAATACTTCCTTCTAAGTTTCCTATTCTCTGTTCCCCTTCTCTTCCCCTCTCTCTCCTGCTCAATGCTCATCAAGTATCCATAGCGTCGCCCCTCTCCGGAAAAGTTCAAGGGATTCTATTCTGTTCCTTGGTCCCCCTCACCGACTGGCATGACATTGTACTGGCCTCTAAATCTTGCCGTCTAGCGTGTTCTCAAGGGTCTTTTATAAGGTGTTGTGTTTGAGGGAGGGAGTTCGTGTTTCCGTAGACTTGATAGCTCTGTAAATCTTTCCTTTAACCTTATATTGGGGTAAGGCTTTTCTCTTTTATCTTCAAGGAATTAGAGAACACCTTAATCTTTAGTGGCAGCCAAACCAAACGTAACCTCCTTCTTTCTTCGTTCTTTTGACCCACTAAGTAAGGCCCTTCACTCGGTCAGCACGTCAGAATCAACAGACAGCATCCTTGACCTCACACTTCGCTCGAATCTAATCCCCGAGGCTGACCGACTTCTGGGACAAGTGGCACCGTTATATTTTTGTCGCTACTCGGCCGTCTCTCAAGCACGAGGATGAGGTCACTTTGGTGCGTCATCTCCGTCAGTGGTGTTGCCTTGAAGATTATTTTCGGTAACACGTTCGGCATCAACAACAACACTGTGGGCACAACGGCTCCTCAGAACTCAGAGCGTCCTTAGGTTTCATTCTTCTCCTCGTCTCCCTCCCGTGGGCTAGACTCTCTTTTATCTTCAAGGAATTAGAGAACCTTAATCTTAAGTGGCAGCCAAACCAAACGTAACCTCCTTCTTTCTTCGTTCTTTTGAGCCACTAAGTAAGGCCCTTCACTCGGTCAGCACGTCAGAATCAAGAGACAGCATCCTTGACCTCACACAAAAAAGTTTGAGTCAACAGCCCAGATATTTTCTGAAGTAAATATACTCAAATTTCTCTCTATCCATAATTTTTTTACATTATTATTAATATTCAAAAGTCAAGGACATAATACTATATTCAAATTAGTAGAAAATGTTACTCATACAAGAAGCAACAATATCAACCTTATCTGCCCAGCCTTTAGAACATCATTATCTAAAAACAGTGTCATAAGTCTTGGTCCGAAATTATTTAATAGTCTGCCTCTTGATAAGAAAACTCTACTCACAACGACCAACATATCCAGATTTAAACATGCGATAAAAAAAATATTTGCTGTATCAGCAAAGTATCTGAGTTTCCATAATTTGTAGTACCTCATCCATCCTGTTTAGTCTCTATTACTAGTATTTCATTACTTTGATTATTATTATTATTATTATTATTATTATTATTATTATTATTATTATTATTATTATTATTATTATTATTATTATTATTATTATTATTACTGCTATTACTCTTATTATTATTATATTTTTTTAGTATTATTTTTATTATTTTATTATTTTTTCTTCTTATTATTATTATTATTGTTATTGTTATTGTTATTATTATTATTATTATTATTATTATTATTATTATTATTATTATTATTATTATTATTATTATTATTATTATTATTATTATTATTATTATTATTATTATTATTATTATTGTATTTATTAGCAATTTTATTATTATTGTATTGATTAGCAATTTTATTATTATTGTATTGATTAGCAATTTTATTATTATTGTATTGATTAGCAATTTTATTATTATTCTATTGATTAGCAATTTTATTTTTATTTTTTTGTAATTGTTACACGTCACCATTATCATTTTTGCTACTATTGTATGGTATTCTTTTGTGTAATTATTACCCGTTTTGTTTTTGACTTATTATTCAAACTTACTTGGATGTCTTCAATGTGAGTTCATCATAATGTAAGATAGCTGTCATTAGTTATGTAGCATTGATTTTTTTTTTCTTCTCACTCCCTCAAAAAGATTAATGGCGACGTCCGTCATGGAGCTTCGGCTCGACGGACCATAGCTATTGTATTTACCGTTGAATGATTGTAAAACTTTGTTTCAAATATGTTAGCAATAAACCTTTACTTACTTCCTTACTTACTTACTGCGCTCGAATCTAATCCCCGAGGCTGACCGACTTCTGGGACGAGTGGCACCGTTAAATTTTTGTCGCTACTCGGCCGTCTCTCAAGCACGAGGATTGGGTCACTTTGGTGCGTCATCTCCGTCAGTGGTGTTGCCTTGAAGATTATTTTCGGTAACACGTTCGGCATCAACAACAACACTGTGGGCACAACGGCTCCTCAGAACTCAGAGCGTCCTTAGGTTTTTTCTTCTCCTCGTCTCCCTCCCGTGGGCTAGACTCTCTACAACCCTCTGACTCACTATTACCATGATTGACGCCTCTGTGAAAGTCGCCTTTAATAGTTTCCCGGGAGTTTTGGCGCTACTTTCCTCACTTTATGGAAAAACTTGATATTCTTTGCTCGAACTGAATCGCATCTTCACGTCCTTCAAACCACCACAAGGTCGTATATTTTTCTCCCACATTCTCCTCCGCTTTGAGTCTTGCCAGCATCTAGAACTTTGGCGAAGAAGCAGCAGCAATCTCACAACGCTACTTGCTCGCCTACTACACAAGCCTTTAGGCCACTCGGTTCTATTGGCACTCGAGACAAGCTGCTCCTTCACCCACTAAGACTTGAGTGAAGCTGCAGAGAAAAGCAAAGCAAGATGAGAATAACGTAATGGAAATCTTATCGAAGTTTTGCGAAGGAGGCAGCGATCTTACGACGCTACTTGCCCGTCTACTACACAAATCTTAATGCCACTCGGTTCTTTTGCCCCTGGGACGTGAAATATATAGTAGACTTTTTTTTTACAGTAATGATAGAGGATAGAAGAACAGAAAACCAAAATGAGGAATGGAAATCTTATCGAAATCCTTGTGGCTGTCAACTCAAAACATGTCAGAGGTTCAATACACAAGTGAAAGGACGTGAAATGCACACTAGACTTTTTGTTGCAGTAAAGGAAGCAGCTCAAGAGTAAACAAAAAAAAAAATAGTAATGAGGAAAAAAAAGCTCTCTGTCCAGTGGTATTCAAGTGTGTGTGTGTGTGTGTGTGTGTGTGTGTCCGCCGCTTAACATGACAATACCCGCCCCATTCCTCTAACACAGCACTAATGAAGCCGGGAACACACGTATGAAAAATCCACTAAATCTTATTATGTGATATTAATGCATTCACTTAGATGTCGAGGAGATATTTTCTTGACGCCGTAAATTGTATTATTAAGCGCGTTAAAGACGATAGACGAGGTGATGGGACTCGGAGCATGATAATAAGGATAATAATGATATGATGTAATAATTGTAGCACTTTCTTACTCTTTTTTATTAATTTTCCTCATCTTCCACCGCATGTCATTTTCTCTCCTCCTCCTCCTCCTCCTCTTCTTTCACAGACTTCCACGCACCTAATGATGATGATAATGATAATGATAATGATATAATATACTAATAGTTGCACTTTCCTCTTATTCATTTTCATTGTCATCTTCCTCTGCATCACTCACTCTCTCCTCCTCCTCCTCCTCCTCCTCCTCCTCCTCCTCCTCCTTCTCCTCCTCCTTCTCCTTCTTCTCCTTCTCCTTCTTCTCCACCTTTCTCTTATACACTCTCATTACCATCTTCCTCTATACATCACTCTCTCCTCCTCCTCCTCCTCCTCCTCCTCCTCCTCCTCCTCCTCCTGTCCCAGCCGCCCCTCGCACCTCATCCGTCGGCTTCCCTTCCTTCCCTCGTTCACACAATCGCAAAACACATTCCCGTTTTCTTTATTGCTCCGCTAAAGGCGTCACACCTAATGAGGCGGGCGGTAATTGGCTTGGGGTGAAGTATATACGTAAATGAGCTTCTGTGCATGACGGGAAACTTAAATAATTACGGTTTTATAATTACGTGCGCGTGAGAGAGTGAGAATGTGGTAGAGAGACAGAGAGAAAGAGACTAAGAGAGGGAGAGAGATATAGAGTTAATCGAATGCACAAGGAAGGGAGACTGGTAATTTAAGGTCCTTTTTTTTATTATTAAGGGTCCAGTTCTTGGTCTGAGTCTTAACCAGGTTTTCATATAGTGAGGGTGAGATGCAAATTTTTCCTCTCACTAGAAAGCTCTCCTCCTCTATTCCCTTCACGCATCGTCAACTCCCCATGCTCAGTTATTTGTCCCAAGCAGGAAATTGAAGACTAGGCAATGAACTTATATGTAGAGGAAAGGAATTGTGAAGTTGGGAGGATATGCTATAGGTGCGTGTTGCCTCAGTGCTCATCTCCGCCACAGAAGGAAGGAATGAGACCCTGAATATACCAAAACTGAAGCTGGTGAATGACACATAGATAGAGAGATAGAAAGAAAGAAAAGAAAATACAGGATTGGTGAGATAGGAGAAAACGCAGAGGAAAGGAAAACAGAAAAAGAGGTGAGCGGGAAGAAAAATGGAAAATAGAAGAATGGTGGAGAAAAAAGAAGAAGAGAGAGAGAGAGAGAGAGAGAGAGGCCTGCTAAATGGTGCACATCTCCCAATAAATGCTTAATATTACTGGCCTGCAACAGCTTCCACATACCAGAGACTCAGATGCAAAGGTTGGTATTGGTAGACCGTCGACATCCAGTACCATTCTGTGTGTGTGTGTGTTTGTGTGTGTGTGTGTGTGTGTGTGTGTGTGTGTGTGTGTTATCGTCATGGGCCGCGGGCTGTATCAGAATCTTAAGTAAATACAGTTAACCTTCGCTATCCTTACAAGCTTGTGGAGGAGTGAGTAGCCTTCTGGAGGGACACACACACAAAAAAAAATAATAATAAATAAATAAATGAATAAATAAATAACACACAAATCGACAAAATTGTAAGATGAAAGAGAGAGAGAGAGAGTAGACTTAATAATGAAGTTTTAAGGCCGTAATGGGGATAAAAAGATAGACAGAGATTTAGTATCCTGGGCGAGGGAACATCTGACTAGAGTTAAAAGAAGAAGAAGAGGTTATGAATACAAGTTAGAGAAGAATAGATGTGGTAATAATGTCAAGAGATTTATTTTCCCAAATAGAATTATTAATGTTTGAAAGGCGTTCGATGAGGAAGTGGCGAAGGTAAGGAACAACCAAGACTTTAGCGCTAAACTGGATAAAAATACCTATGAAAATGGATAAACCGTGACTAACATTAATTCTGTATACTTCAACCAGGTAAATACACGGTAAATATGCACGCATAAGGTACTCCATCTCAACCTTTACCTGCCGTGGGCTTGACAAGGGAATACGTACAGTTCACAAGTGTTTGCCTCACAGCACTGGTCTTCTCTTAGCGTTGCAATGGAAGGAAAGGGGTGAGTTTTAAGGTGTCTGATTGCCATGAGGGGGAACAGTACGGTAATATGCAGGAAGCCGTTTTTGTTGTCATATTTATATGCTCACTCATATCATGATTGAACGTTCGGAAACCAATGTAGAAAGTGTAATTGTGTAGTTTTGCCGTTTGGATTTAGAATTATTATTGCACGTGAAGGTTCAGAACTCACTATGTAGAAAGATTGAGTGAGTGAGCTCAGAAATCTTGCAATCTTGAAGAATGCAAACGTATTCAGAAACCTTGCAGTCGAAAATCGAAAAAAGAAAATTCAGGAGAAGATGGCGCCACTATAAAAGCTTGCCTGCGCCATCACGGGCTGGGGCACGTAAAAAAAAAAAAAAGGGAAAAGGAAATGTGTAGAAAGTCAAATTATTGTTTAGTTTTGCCGTTCTGATTGACCTTTGTTTTGAGTTACGGAATTACACATGAACGTTTAAAACCCACGCAATGTAGAAAGGTTGAGTAGGTTCAGAAATCTTGCTGTTTTGAAGAACGCAAACGTATTCAGAAACTTTGCATTCTGAGAAACGAATAAATATTTTCAGGAATTCTGTAGTCTTGAAAAAACACGAATGATATTGAGAAGCCTTGTAGTCTCGAAAGCGGTAGTCCATTCAGAAGAAACATGTCTGTTGAGAAACCGTATTATATTGTTTGTTTATACCTTTTTTTCTCTTTTTTTCTTTAGGTCTAACTTCCGTGCTACTAAAGAAAGAACGCTGTGTGGTGTGGGTGTGTGTGTGTGCATACATAGCCCCGCAGCCTGTTCTCGCACGCAGGCGCCCCACCAGCCCTTCCATTCATCACTTTTCTTTTGATGGCACATTCTTTTCACGACTGAGTAAAGGAGATGAATCGGAATGTTTACCTCGCTCGGTCCGTCGGGCTATACACTATACACTATACAGCGCGCCGTTCAACCTTTTTTTCTTCCTTTGTATCAATATAACATAACACGACGAGCTTTATGTCCGCGTCGCGTAGTGGCTGGTGTTGCTCGGGAGACTGCAAGACGAGAAAGGTACATATTCACACACACACACACACACACACACACACACACACACACACACACACACACACACACACAGGGTTGGTATAAAATTTGATGTTCTGATAAAGCTGGTTACTCTAAGGAAGGAGGAATGTCTGGGTGAAATGTGAGCTGGTGTACTGGTGCAAGACGAGAACTTGAGTTGATTGGACTTGTATTCATCCTAGGGTATCTCCTTTCTAGGTTTTGTAAGAAGACAATGTGTCGTAACCCCACTTCCATAAGCTGTAAGGAGTGACACGTGAGCTGATATACTGTTGTAGGGACGAGGATATGAGCAG
This sequence comes from Eriocheir sinensis, assembly GCF_024679095.1. NCBI lineage: Eukaryota > Metazoa > Arthropoda > Malacostraca > Decapoda > Varunidae > Eriocheir > Eriocheir sinensis. The sequence goes on along the minus strand of NW_026112326.1, from coordinate 67,308 downwards.
ATTAGACTTATATTCATCTTCTGGTATCCCATTTGTAGGTCTGTTGAAAAGGCAATGTGTCGTAAATATTTTCCGAAGGTGTTGGAATTGTATGAACGTGACGCCTGAGTTCATGAAGTAAGAAGGACATGTTTAGCTGCTACCTTATGTGCCTTTATTACTATTTTTTACTTAGGGAACACAAAATTGCATATTTATTTTGATACAAGTTTTTTTTTATATTACGTAGGATGCAATTTGGACTTGAGCAAACTTTTACTCCTAGGATTATTACATCTCCCTTATTGTAGATGATGTGGTTCAGAGTATGTCTCCCAAACAGGAATGCTGAGTATATACATGTTCCTTCAAGTTTATCAGAAGCGGCAAAAGTAATGTCAAAACTCGTAACAATGGCTGTGTGATTTTCTGTAAAGTTCGCCGCTCTGATATATTTCATGTGAGCGGAATCCTTGTACCCAAACCACTAACACACTAAATGCACCAACCTCGAACAATTGGGTCACTGAAGGCTTGCCGGCTATCAGTAAAGTTCCGGCACGGCAAAACTAAGGGAATGCGTTTCCCTTGTGTTGGAATGAAAAACTACTTCCATTCGCTTACAGTTAGTTGTTGGCTTGTGAAGAAACGCGAGGCTCTATCCAGAAAATGCTGTACTGGAGCCTAAAGGGGAACCTCTCGTCTATGACTTGAGGCTATGAAGATATTTATTAATAGTACTGACCTTAAATATTTTGTTGGGCTCGTCGAAAACCACTCAATGATTCACCTCGTTAAAGACCACCGCAGGGCAATGAGGGAGAGATATAGACTTTACCTTAAAATATAATCACCTTTTACTTCCAATTTGTGTTCTAAAAGAGGCCGTGCGTGTTTATCTTTACGCCCTCCCTCCCACCCTCCTGCTGCTCGCCTCCACTCATCCAATCCTGTCCTGGCCGCACCTCAAGCGAGAAGGCTGATTTCATTATGCTGATTGGTTCCTGGTAATCGAGTTAATACTGCGGCATAATGCTCTAGATAAACACGCGTGCTTCCCCTGTAATCGATGCCGACGATGGATGGTTGGAAGAAGCGCTCAGCAAACGCGAACTGTTTTCTTTCCTCCTGAACAACGGCGACTCGTAATGGGCTTTTATGAGGCGAGTGATGACGCTAAGCAAACCTCTGATAGACTTTACTTTGTGCCCGTCCATTGGTCCGTCAAGTGGGGAAAAATGTACCGTTTAATTGTTTCACACGCTGTTTTTTTTTTTTTTTTGTTTTGTTTTTTGGTTATGTAGATTCATTGTTGTTTTTGAGTGTGCGTGTTTGTGGGTGTAGGTGAAGGGATTGTTTGTGTTTGTGTGTGTGTGTGTGTGTGTGTGTGTGTGTGTGTGTGTGTGTGTGTGTGTGTGTGTGTGAGGAGAGAAGGGGTTGTTTGTGTGTGTGTGTGTGTGTGTGTGTGTGTGTGTGTGTGTGAGGAGGGAAGGGGTTGTTTGTGTGTGTGTGTGTGTGTGTGTGTGTGTGTGTGTGTGTGTGTGTGGATGTTGGTAGGTGACCTTTCGAATGTTCCTACTACACCTGGTTGGCTCCGCAAGTGCATCTCTTTCGGCCGCCCACGTGAAATTCTCCCACAGCATTATTATGCTCCTCCGTTATACATTTAAATATGTGACTGATAGCAGCGCACAGGAAGCCTTTCGGACGGGAGAGTATGTTATTGCGTTGCTGAAGCCCTCGCGTGTAGAGGCGGAAGCGTAATTTGATGCTTAAAAACTTTCATAATAAAAGGATATGTTTGTGTAGTTAACAAACACATTGCCTTCGCGATGGAACTAACTAAATTCACGTTTTAACCAAGATTTTTTTGCGTGTATACTTTGTCAACATTTTTCCGCAGTAAATATTAGTGTTTTGTTGTCGGTAATTACACACTCGCGCCGTAATTTAATTTCAAGAATAACATTAAGTGCTAAATGGAAGTGCGTGTTGCAGTATTTAATGTGACGCTTATAAAATACTAAGGAGCCTGCGGCCCCTACTACTACTACTACTACCTTCACCACCCCCTTCACCCCTCCAACACCACCACGAACGCCAGCATCCTCCTTCTCCTCCTCCTCCGCCCCTCTCCCATTAGCCAGCCTCCACTAACACGTCCACCTCCACCCTCACTGTAAACTGTTTCCCCCACCAATCTCATCACGGCCCTGCTCGCCCCTCCCTCACGCCATCATTTCATCACGGTCCCCTCGCTCGCCACGACTCACCACCACCATCACCAGCACCAGTCCACCACCACCACAATCTCCTCGCCGGAACAAGGTGCGGTGATGGCCCCTAATGCGGCGCCTTTACTACACTGGTAAATGCAGCGTCCTCATCTGCCAGAAAGGGATGATAAGGGTTAAGGGTCGTCTGGGGAAGTATGGCTTGGAAACTTAGGCGCCGTGGGAGTTACGGAAAGCTTGTGTGTCTGGCTGGCCGGGGCTGGGCGACACGACACGCCACGACACGCCCCTCCAGCAGCCAGCCAGCATCACAGGATTTTGGCCGAAATGTTTGCGTGATGTCTGCAATATTTTAAAAACGTATTCGGAGCGCCGAACGCCGGAGGTTTGTGGTGTGGGTTAAGGGATAAAGTAAAGAGGAGAGGAAAGCAAGCCTTCAGGACGGGTGAAATACGACGGCCGCCAGGAGAGTTGTGAGGGAGCGGCGTTGAAGAGTGAGGAGACCACAGACAGCCTCGACACCAGCGCTGAGTGGTGGGGACCAGGGAGGGAGAGAGACCCCGGTCGCGGCACACCAGACTGGCGCCACAAAGACTCCATAAACTGAAGGAGGACGACTAGGGGCGGGGTGGAAGAGGAGAAGGAGGAGGAGGAGGACAGAGCAGCGTGGCCCCACCAGGATATCGAACTAGGTGTGTCCAGGAGCCCGGCGCCGCCCACCAGGGGACAGCGGCGGCGGGGTGGTGCCGGGAGTGGTAATTGGACCTTAATGTCTGCTCCGTGACAGGAGTCAAGTTATTGTGGAAGAGAATATCAGTTTTCTTGCAGCCGGGGAGAAGTACAGAGACAGATAGACAGACAGACAGACAGACAGATAGATAGAGGGCAGCCAGGTAGAATAAGCAGAAATGCACGGACAGATAGCACACAGACAAACAGGCAGACAGACAGGACAGATAGGTAGACAGACATTCAGACAGACAAAAATAAATTGATAGCCAGAAAAAAACATACTGACAAATAGACAGACTGACAGACAGACACATAGAAAAACAAGTATAAACTATGAAATACACTTTTTTCATGAATAATTTAATATCATGTGTAAAGTTATACATATGTAACACGGAAAGTTATTATTATATTTTTTTACAGGAGACTTCAATATAATTTAAATAATCATTCTTGCACATAATTATCATAAATAAAATATCATGCCATGTTTTATTTTACTTTGAATAAATAACGACTCATATTTATGACGAGTTCCGTACCCGACTGATTCGAATGTATTGTCTATTCCAGGTACGTTGGTTTCCCAGTACCGTCCTCTGGCTCTGGTGTGGCGGGGAGGCGGTGGTGTGAGGGTGAGGGTAATGATGGGGCAGAGGTGGCGACCCTTATCTTGGACGAGTGCCGGTGGAAGGTAAGTGGAAATGAGTCAAGGGAAGGAAACGTTGTATTCTTGTGTTGTGCAAGGCGACAGGTTAACAATGGGTGGGAGGAGGGGAAGGAGGAGTCAATGGAAAGTGTAAAGAGATAACAAAGATAGTCAGGAGATTTGTTTCGCATGTATACTTCACTCATGATACCCCCCCCACATATACACTACCCCTCCACAAGCACACATCGACAGCTCCCCCCCACACACACACACACTACCTCCCCCCTCACAAACTCCCCCCCCCCCTCACACACACACAATTACCAAAGGTCAGAGGTATCTCCGTCACATTCCCTTCCAAATACAGCGTTTCTGCGAAGACTATCCCCGTGCTGGGTCCACTGAACCCTTGTCCCAGGAAATGAGGGCTTTGGCACGGGCAAGGGAGGTGGAGGGTGGGTGGTGGAAGGGGGGATGTGGACGTGCAGGAGTGAGGTAGAAGAGGGAGGGGAGGGAAGGTGAAGGTAGAGAGGAACACATGATAGGGAGTGTGGTGTGAAAGGGAGGGTGAGGTGGAGAGGTGGGCAGAATAGGGAGTGTGTTAAGAGAGGGATGATGAAGGTGGAAAGAGATGTAGACAGGATAGGAAGAGAATGTGATAGGAGAGGTAGGGTGAAGGTGAAGAGAGAGGATGGCAGAATAGTGAGTGTGGTAGTAATGGGAAGGCTGAAAGAAAGGTAGGGAGGATAGGAAGGAGAATAAGGTAGGTAGTGGTGGGAGGTGATGAAAGGCAGATAAGGAGTGTAGGAGGAGCGAGGTAAAGAGTGTGGGCGTGGGAGGACAAATGCATGGGCGTGAGAGGGAAAGAGGGAACAGAGGGAGAGTGTGAGGGAGTGAGGGCGTGAGAGGGACGAGTTGCAGAGGAGTTTCCGCATATAAGAAAGGTAGGGGGAGCGAGGTTAAGGGTGAGGATGTGAGAGGGCGTGGAAGGGCAGAAGCATGGGTGTGAGGGGGAAGGAGGGGACAGAGAGGGAGAGTGTGAGGGAGTGAGGGCGTAAGAGGGACGAGTTGCAGAGGAGTTTCCGTTGTCCCGGCACCCGCTTGCCTGTTAAAATCCTGCCCCCGGCTTTCTCGCGCTTGTCAAGAGGACCAGCTCGACTTAATGGCCAGGGTGTGTGTGTGTGTGTGTGTGGGTGTGGGTGAGGTGGGTGGGTGGGTGAATGTGTGTGGATAACTCGTGCATTCTTTCCATTTCTCTCTCACTCGTCCAATTCACTTCTCCTCGCCGCGACCGTTGTTTCAGACACCGCCGCCGTTGGTCATCAGTTATATGTGTAAAATGCCACGCGTTAATTATTCGCCCGGCGTGACTTATTCCCTGTGGTTGGCTGTCTCCGTCGATAAAGAAGAGAATTGTGAAGCGCCGACTAAAGGTTGACTTTGATCACAAGGGACTGCAAGCAGCGTAGGTCTGATGAAAGTTTTAATTTCTGTGTGGATTGATTGCAAAATATACCCAAAGTTTGTATCTTGACCCGATGAGCCTGTCTGCTGGAGAGGTGTTCTGGGTCCTCTTCAATGGGTTCAGAATATTTCGTGCGGCTTCGTTTTTGTCAGAGAGAATTTTGCTGTTAAACCGATGTAGTTACAGTAATATGGTGATGTAGTAATACTCCTGCCTTATAAATTTACTGTAAAAGAGAGTTTTTTTTTCAGAGGAATGTATTATTGTTTTTATTCATTGCAAGGAGAGAGATCAGAATTTAAATGAAATTAAAATATACAGAATTTTGCTGTTAAACGGTTGCAGACACTCTAATTTGGCGTTGTAGTATTATTCCTGCTTCTTAAATTTACTGTTGAAGAGATTATATTTTTTGCAGAAGAGTGTATTATCGTTTTTATTCTGTGGGAAGGAGACATATCAGAAACTGAATAATATTAAAACTAAAATTGACTTTCAAATAAGCCTTATACCCCACCCAATCACCATTTAATCATATATTTTTGCTTCACTATAGCACACATATTATTTTTACCATAATTATGCTTCCCCCCAGAGTTTATTAACAGCTTAACCATATAAATATCACATACACCCTACCTTTCCTAAATACCTGTTTGGTTTGTATATTAATCATCAGTCAGGCATTTAAACTGCTCCTAACACACATAGTTCATTTCCTTCCCTCTTTATGTCAGTCTATAAGGTGTTCACACGTTCTAAAACAAAAACAAACAAAAAAACTAACCACTGAATATTCCCCCGTGACTACCAACTATTTTTCTCCCATTTAATTTTCAGGAACTTTGAGAGTCTTTCTACCACAAACAAATTATTCCTTTACCACTATAAGTCAGTCTGTAAAGTGGTCACACGTTCTAAAAAAAAAAAAACTAACTGAACACTTAATATTCACCGGTGACTACTACGTAACTATTTTTCCCCCATTTAATTTCCGGGAACTTTGAGAACCTTTCTTATGAGTGATGAGGTGCATTAGTCGCTCTAGTTCCTTTGGCAGTGTCATTTAACTTTTCATTAGCCTCATTTGTTAAGTTTGGGGCCCAGCAACGCGCCCTCATTCCGGCACGGCGTTTCTCGTTTGCTAATAACTCATTTCTGGGCCTTAGACTTTGGTAAATTTCATGTTTCTTACACTATAGTCAGAATGGGACGTTAATCTACTTTGTCTGTATACCTGGTGGCGAGTTTTATACCGTCTAATGTAAGTATAAATGTCACTGTTTTAAGGAGTCATATATTTAGTTAAACTTCCAAAATTCTTGAAACTGCAACTGTAAATAACTTAAAATCAACACAAACAATGTAAAGCCACTCTCAAATCATGTCTTTCTGTCGTTTCTCTTGCTGTGTGTTTTCCTGTTCACTTTATTCTTTTTTTCATTTTAAAGACGGCATCATATTTCCCACTATAATAACAAATATCTTGAAATCAGCGGGAACAATGTAAAGTCACTGTCAAGGCATGCATTTTTCTATTTAGTGTATTTTCTATTTACTTTTTTATTTCATCTCTTTACATATACGACATCATATATCGTACTTTTGTTCCTCTCCTTAAAGATACGTCCCATCATATTTCGATCATATTCACAATCGCATTCAAATCCTTTAACTACAGCGGCAAAGTTCGTGAAATCCGCCTCAAGACTCTGTAAAGCAAGTCTCCCGCGGCATGTCTGTTTCCTCGGCACATCTCCCGAGTCTTCAGTTTGGAGAACTTGTGTAATTAATCTCCACTTCAGAACGAACCCCGGGGACTATGATCACACACACTCGCTGTTTTTCTTTCTCCTTTCATTTCCCAATATCCTTCTTGATCTTATTGATTCGCCTTCTCAGATCTCTTGAGCGTCACTCCTTCAAGTATGTCCAATTCTTCGTTTGCTGGTTCTGGTTCTTGCCTCTCGGGGATTTCGTTAATGTTTTATGCCGTTCAATTTCATCTCCAGTTTTACGAGTTTTTTACGCCCCCTGGAACGGACTCGTCTTGAAAAATGGAGTTTATCGTCCACGCATTATCGGCAATTCTGATTTCACTTTTATTTGCGATTTTGCAGGATTATGAACCATTAGATTCTTGGGTGTAATTTGTCTTTTTCTTTCCCCGCCCTTCATGAAGCAGCGCAGTTTGGAAACATCCATTAGTCTTCGAAGGACTTGATTTCGTAGACGTTTTTTCGCGTGTTAAATCAATTGTGCATCCATTTTAATTAATCTCCTTGTGTTATTTATATGTATTCATTCATTAACTTCTCCCTTAATCATTTTTTTTAATTATATTTGGCTCTTCCAGTGTTTAGTTGACGTCCCCGTAAACATTTATGGCCACCTTCGCCCGGGGATGCCCACCTCACGGCCTCTTCCTCCTCCTCCAGGCCTTCTTCCCTTCCTCCCTCTTCCGCCCTCGCTATCACAAGAGACTCGCATGTTTATGACGCGCAGACACACTTTTATGAGGCCTCCCCTTTACACGTCTGACACGGGATTCTTTCTCTAATTCTTTATTCAGTTGGACTCGCTTGGAGGGTTAAAAAATTTCTCTTAACGCTGTTTTTTTTTTTTTTTTTTTTTTTTTTTTTTTTTTGTCCTCATGGCTATCTGAAAATGGACGTTCCTCTCTTTAATATGTTTGGGCGCCATTTATTGTTTTCTGTGATCGTTTGGTTGACACGGGATTCTTTTTATAATTCTTTATTTAATTTGACTCGGTTGAAAGGCAAAATATTTCTTTTCTCTCATATTTTGGTTCGAAATGATCGGTGGTTTGTTGTTCCTCTATCATCTTTCAGCTTAATTTATCGTATTTTCTGTAATCGTCTGGTTAGGGTTAGGTAGACATCGTTATCCTTATCCAGATGTCTGTATGTAAAGCCTAACTCAAGCATCCCTTTGCTATCCACAAACCACTTAAGCATTTCAAAGCCTCGGCGTCAGTCGCGAGTCGTAAGCACCTGTGGCCCGACTCTGCACCATAACGGAACGACTCTCTACAATGAGATGAATAGTTGACGTGAAGGCCCAAAATCTGTGACTCCCATCCGCCTCATTAACAGCTGCTGCCGTCACAGGTGCAGTGTACAAGGTGGGGACGAGCCAAGCATCTGTTAAGTCACTGATCGTCGGGCGGCGAGTGACAAGCCGAGGCCAAACGATACGGGTCTATATTCTTAGACGTTCCGGGGCTTACACATCCACATTTGATAAGGCTTTTTGTAGGAGCTGTGGGCATTTCCAGAGGTAGTTTGGCCCTTCTTCTGTATCATTACCTAGAAAAACACTTATTAGAACCCGGTTGATACCCTCTCTGGTCGGCCTTTCGAAATAGTTGAAGTGAGAGCCGAAAGCGTCTAAGAATACGGACTTGAGAATGCAGACCTTCTACATCGCCTGCTGGGAAATGTTTACGTGGTGGGAGTATTGTTGATTTCCTCACTGCAAGAGCAAAGGCCGCTGGAGGCATTGCAAACTTTTAGGGAGATGTCGTGACATAAAACATGGTCAAGCGCCTTTGTGGTCTTTATTTAATGTCTCCTGTTCAGTAAGCTTTCATTGCCAAGGCGAAGTGTTGTGTGAGTTTCCACTGGTAAATAAGAGTCCAGTTCTAAGTAAGAGGCGGCAGCGGAAGAGGCGGGAAAGACCAGCGGCAGAGAGGAGGGAGATGAATGAACGAGACTGTGGAAGGGATTAGTGCTGGCTCGCGGACTTGTTAGATTCTAAGGTCGTATTAGAGGCAGGTTTTAGAGTCTTGTATCTGAGGAGATGCTCGGATGTGAAGCTGGTGTGTGTGTGTGTGTGTGTGTGTGTGTGTGTGTGTGTGTGTGTGTGTGGTGGGGGGGCGGGAGCATACGGAGTGAGTTTATGCGTCTATATACACGTACAAGCCTGAATATAAATGCCGGAAGTTTGCAAAGAATATACAAAGTTGAGTGTCTAGCAAGGTCGCGCCGATGCAGTGTGGAGATTATTGTTAACATTTCTTTGCAAACTTTACTCGTCGTTCCACGTTTCTCCCTGTTACAAATTTTCTTTCGGCTGAGTGTTTCATTTTGTATTCATTTACGAGTGAAGAAAAATAAATATATTGTTCAAGCTCCAATGACTTAAAGTAAGGATGAGAATAACTACGTATTAATAGACTAAACTTTAAGAATTTTTGACTGATAACAACTCTGTATTAATAGACTAAACTTCAAAGGCTTTTGACTGAGAACAACTGTGTATTAATAGACTAAACTTTAAGAATTTTTGACTGATAACAACTATGTATTAATAGACTAAACTTCAAGGGCTTTTGACTGAGAATAACTGTGTATTGATAGACTAAACTTTAAGAATTTTTGACTGAGAACAACTGTGTATTAATAGACTAAACTGTAAGAACTTTTTAGCCCGCCACAAGGTCGTTCCGCCTCAGTTCTCGGCGTGGAGGTGACGGAAGCGGCGCGGGCCTTGCTGTGCCTCCTAAGGGCGGCGACTAGGGTGTGTCGTGGAGCGAGAAGAAGTAAAACATTTTTTCTTATATATGTTAATGCTCGCTTAGGACAGAGCCCTGAGGAGAGAAAACTCATATCGAGAGAATCACCGCCGCCACGGGATGTGCAGGTGGAAGTAGACAAAGGTGTGCCAAGGACTGGCGGAGGAGACCCTGAGACGGCTGACCTTGCGACCCACATTGATACTGCTGTTTTCCTCCCTCTGTCTGTCTCTGATCGGAACATACGCTATAGCTGCGCGTGGCCTTAGAGTTCATCTCCGGCGCATTAGAAGAAACAAAAATTAGGTTAGTGCTTCAGATACAAGTGTGAAAATGTATCTCAAAACACACTATTTCAGCTCCCTATATCGATTTGACTATGCTCACTTTTGTTGCCTTTCTACACAAGCCTGAAACTAGGGCGGTGTATATGCTTAATCTCTGTCTTAGTGAAATACACTTGGCACCCCATCATAAATACCGTTTCATTCATGTTCTTCATCTAACTACTACCTATACAGTCCGTAGCTGAAAAGTCCTTGACCTTTAGCGATGCATTTACAATTCACGACCCTCGTCGCGTCGCTCGCCGCATCCAGATCGGGGTGTTTGGCGTAGACCTGAACCTTGCGCTTTTGGGAACAAGGGAGAGGAAATGAATGTCATATTTCACATCTCAAGGTGCCTTGGTTGGCTCTGAGGCGCGCTGTCAGCTTTTTTACATAAAAGACAACAACAGACTAGGCGTGTGGGCGTCATTGAGGATGGACAGCTTAATGGTGGAAATCCGATGGTGGTCCTGGTGGCTCTGTCGGCCCCGGCGGAGACTTGGAGGTGAGGGCGCGGTCCTTTTAAGAATCATGGCACCGCGGTCGTAATGGCGTGGATATTTATGACACTGCGGAACACAAAAGCCATTAGGAGTTAATGGGTGAAGTTGGAGCAAAATGAAAACGTGACTATTCTCCCAACTGGTAACCAACGACCCCGGGGCAGACAGCACCAGGGAACGTACGAGGGGCGAACGTAATGTCATCCAACACGGGACGGCGGCGGCGGCGGCGGCTCACTCCTGGACCGCTACCAGCCAACACGACACAAAGGCTCCATGACACCGCTCTTGTTCCTGCTCGTGTTTTTTATATTGGCCTTGTTCTTGCTTATCTTCTTTTGCTCTTCCTCCTCCTCCTCCTCCTTCTCCAACTCTTACTCTTCCTCTTCCTCCTCGTCATCATTGTCATTATCATTGTCCTTCTCCTTCTCCGTGTCTTCTTTTATTTCCTTGTTCATTGTTTTTCTCATTATACTTATTAATGCTATTTTTTCTCATGGTTATCCAGTTTGCCTCTTCATTTACGACTATTATTCTATCTTCACGACCTTTACCTCCCTCTACCTTCCTCTACCTCCTTCCTTCCTCTATCTTCACGACCTCTACCTTCCCCCGCCTTCTTCCTTCCTCCACCCTCACAGTCGTCAATGTTGTCTCCGTCACCGCCATTCCCTCCACCTTTGTCGCCCCTTTCACCCGCCTCCTCCTCCTCCATCCTCTCCCACACTAGCCTTGTAAAATCCAGTATCGTGTGGTCTAACTACGTCAGCAGCCTCCGTATCACCCTGTCTGCTGCCTGTTTCCGAGAGGTTTACGGGAGTGCCGAGTAGGGGAGGCAAAATAGCTGTGATGACGCTGCCGGCGAAGCTTCCCTGATGTTGTTGTGCAAGCGAGGAGGCGTGACCCCGCACGCTGATGGCTCGGACCAGCTCGGCGTCACGCACCAGATTCCGGGAACGCGGCGCCGACACGAGTAGGCTACAAGCAAGTCCCCGGCGATAAAAAATTGGCAAGGCTGCGAGATTAACGCCTTAAAACAGTATCCGCGGAATAAATAGCGAGTGACAAGATAAAAGAAAAGTTTTAAGAGATAAGCCGCTCGAGTGAGGAGTCAAGCCGTGCTCTCGGGGGTGGAGGACTGACTTTACTTCTACTTCTATTTTCGTTTTCTTCTTTTTTTGTTGTTGTGGTGGTGGTGGTGATTGTAATGGTGGTGGCGTGGTGGTGGTGATTGGTGCTGGTGGGGTGGTGGTGGTGGTGGTGATTGTAGTGCTGGTGTCGTGGTGGTGGTGATGCTTGTTGTGCTGGTGGCATGGTGGTGGTAGTGGTGGTGATTGTAGTACTGGTGGCGTGGTGGTGGTAGTGGTGGAGATTGTAGTGCTGGTGGCGTAGTGGTGGTGATTGTAGTGCTGGTGGCGTAGTGGTGGTGATTGTAGTGCTGGTGGCGTAGTGGTGGTGATTGTAGTGCTGGTGGCGTGGTGGTGGTGGTGATTGTAGTGCTGGTGGCGTGGTGGTGGTGGTGATTGTAGTGCTGGTGGGGTGGTGGTGGTGGTGATTGTAGTGCTGGTGGCGTGGTGGAGTGGTGATTCTAGTGCTGGTGGCGTGGTGGTGGTGGTGGTGATTGTGGTGGTGATTGTAGTGCTGGTGGCGTGATGGTGGTGGTGGTGATTGTGCTGGTGGCGTGGTGGTGATGGTAGTGCTGTTGGCGTGGTGGTGGTGGTGATTGTGGTGGTGGTCGCGTGGTGGTGGTGGTGTTGGTATTGATTGTGGCGTGGTGGTGGTGGTGGTGTTTGTGGTTCTGGTGGGGCGGTCGTGGTGGTGTTTGTGTTGGTTGTGGGGTGGTGGTGGTGGTGGTGGTGATTGTAGTACTGGTGGCGTGGTGGTGGTAGTGGTGGTGATTGTGGTGCTGGTGGCGTGGTGGTGGTGGTGATTGTAGGTGTTACTGGCGTGGGGGTGGTGGTGCTTGTGGTGGGGGTGGGGTGGTGGTGGTGATTGTAGTGTTACTGGCGTGGTGGTGGTGGTGATTGTGGTGGTGGTGGGGTGGTGGTGGTGGTGATTGTCGTGCTGGTGGCGTGGTGGTGGTGGTGATTGTAGTGCTGGTGGCGTGGTGGTGGTGGTGATTGTGGTGGTGGTGGCGTGGTGGTGGTGGTGATTGTCGTGTTACTGGCGTGGTGGTGGTGGTGGTGGCGTGTTTGTGGTGGTGATTGTCGTGCTGGTGGCGTGGGGGTGGTGGTGATTGTAGTGCTGGTGGCGTGGTGGTGGTGGTAGTGGTGGTGATTGTAGTGCTGGTGGCTTGGTAGTGGTGGTGGTGATTGTAGTGCTGGTGGCTTGGTGGTGGTGGTGATTGTAGTGCTGGTGGCGTGGTGGAGTGGTGATTGTAGTGCTGGTGGCGTGGTGGTGGTGGTGGTGATTGTGGTGGTGGTGATTGTGGTGCTGGTGGCGTGATGGTGGTAGTGGTGGTGATTGTAGTGCTGGTGGCGTGGTGGTGATTGTAGTGCTGTTGGCGTGGTGGTGGTGGTGATTGTGGTGCTGGTCGCGTGGTGGTGGTGGTGATTGTATTGCTGGTGGCGTGGTGGTGGTGGTGGTGATTGTAGTGCTGGTGGCGCGGTGGTGGTGGTGATTGTGGTGCTTGTGGCGTGGTGGTGGTAGTGGTGGTGATTGTAGTACTGGTGGCGTGGTGGTGGTGGTAGTGGTGGTGATTGTAGTGCTGGTGGCGTGGTGGTGGTGGTGATTGTAGTGTTACTGGCGTGGTGGTGGTGGTGATTGTGGTGGTGGTGGCGTGGTGGTGGTGGTGATTGTAGTGTTACTGGCGTGGTGGTGGTGGTGATTGTGGTGGTGGTGGTGATTGTCGTGCTGGTGGCGTGGTGGTGGTGGTAATTGTAGTGCTGGTGGCGTGGTGGTGGTGGTGATTGTGGTGGTGGTGGCGTGTGGTGGTGATTGTAGTGTTACTGGCGTGGTGGTGGTGGTGATTGTGGTGGTGGTGGCGTGGTGGTGGTGGTGATTGTCGTGCTGGTGGCGTGGTGGTGGTGGTGATTGTAGTGCTGGTGGCGTGGTGGTGGTGGTAGTGGTGGTGATTGTAGTGCTGGTGGCTTGGTAGTGGTGGTGGTGATTGTAGTGCTGGTGGCTTGGTGGTGGCAGTGGTGGTGATTGTAGTGCTGGTGGCTTGGTAGTGGTGGTGGTGATTGTAGTGCTGGTGGCTTGGTGGTGGCAGTGGTGGTGATTGTAGTGCTGGTGGCTTGGTAGTGGTGGTGGTGATTGTAGTGCTGGTGGCTTGGTGGTGGTGGTGGTGATTGTGGTGCTGGTGGCGTGGTGGTGGTGGTCGTGGTGATTGTAGTGCTGGTGGCGTGGTGGTGGTAGTGGTGGTGATTGTGGTGTTGGTGGCGTGGTGGTGGTGGTCGTGGTGATTGTAGTGCTGGTGGCGTGGTGGTGGTGGTGATTGTGGTGCTGGTGGCGTGGTGGTGGTGGTGGTGATTGTAGTGCTGGAGGGGTGGTGGCTGTGGTGGTGGTGATTGTAGTGCTGGTGGCGTGGTGGTGGTTCTTTTTTGTCTTCTTAGTTATTATCTTTAACTTTACTAGTATTGATATCGCAATTATTATTATTATTATTATTATTATTATTATTATTATTATTATTATTATTATTATCTTTATTGTTCTTATCATTATTCTCATTCTTATTTTCCCAGAGTGTAGTTTTAAGGGTTTGTACGTGTGTGTGTGTGTGTGTGTGTGTGTGTGTGTGTGTGTGTGTGTGTTTACAACAAAATAGACAGCTCAAAGGCAAAAAAGAAAGAAAATAATAATAAAAAAAAAGCCCGCTACTCCCTGCTCCTAAAAAAAGAATCAAAAGAGGTAGCCGAAAGAGAGGTCAATTTCGGGAGGAGAGGTGTCCTGAAACCCTTCTCTTGAAAGAGTTCAAGTCGTAGGCAGGAGGAAATACAGATGAAGGAAGATTGTTCCAAAGTTTACCAGCGTGAGGGATGAAAGAGTGAAGATGCTGGTTAAATCTTGCATAAGGGGTTTGGACAGTGTAGGGATGAGCATGAGTAGAAAGTCGTGTGCAGCGGGGCCGCGAGAGGGGGGGAGGCATGCAGTTAGCAAGTTCAGAAGAGCAGTCAGCGTGGAAATATCGACAGAAGATAGAAAGAGAGGCAACATCGCGGCGGAATTTAAGAGGTAGAAGACTATCAGTAGGAGGAGGAGAGCTGATGAGACGAAGAGCCTAAGACTCCACTCTGTCCAGAAGAGCTGTGTGAGTGAAGCCTCCCCACACGTTAGATGCATACTCCATAAGAGGGCGGACAAGGCCCCTGTATATGGATAGCAACTGCGCGGGGGAGAAGAACTGGCGGAGACGATACAGAACGCCCAACCTCGAGGAAGCTGATTTAGCGAGAGAGGAGATATGAAGTTTCCAGTTGAGATTTTGAGTTAAGGATAGACCGAGGATGTTTAGTGTTGAAGACGGTGACAGCTGAATGTTGTCGAAGAATAGGGGATAGGTGTTTGGAAAATTGTGTCGAGTTGATAGGTGGAGAAATTGAGTTTTTGAGGCATTGAAGGACACAAGGTTCCTTCTGCCCCATTCAGATATGATGGCAAGGTCAGAGGGTAAGCGTTCTGTAGCCTCCAGTCTGGAGTCGTGTACTTCCTGTTGAGAGGGTCTTCTATTGAAAGAAGTTGAATAATGCAGAGTGGAGTCGTCGGAGTATGAGTGGACAGGACAGTTTCTTATGGAAAGAAGATCATTAATGAATAACAGGAAGAGAGTGGGTGGTAGGACAGAGCCCTGTGGAACGCCACTGTTGATAGGTTTAGGGTAAGAGCAGTGACCGTCTACCACCGCAGAGATAGAACGGCCGGAAAGGAAACTGGAGATAAAGGAACAGAGAGAGGGAGAGAATCCGAAAGAGGGCAGTTTAGAAAGCAAAGACTGGTGCCAGACTCTATCGAAAGCTTTCGATATGTCTAGCGCAACAGAGAAAGTTTCACCGAAACGGCTAAGAGAGGATGACCAAGAGTCAGTTAAGAGAGCAAGAAGATCGCCAGTAGAACGCCCCTTGCGGAATCCATACTGGCGATCAGATAGAAGGTTAGAAGTGGAAGCAGTAATCATTCCACGGGAAATCGGAAAAGTACATCCTCAGGTCGTCCCACCGAGCTGAAGTAAAATGCCAGAAGCATCGCCTCTTCGGTGGGTCCAGAGGATGTACAGGAGCGATAGGACAGGATACAGAAATAAGGTTATGATCGTAGGAGCCCAACGGAGAGAACAGTTTGACAGAGTAAGCAGAAGGATTAGAGGTAAGGGAGTCTAGAATGTTGGGCCTGTCTCCAAGACGGTCGGGAATACGAGTAGGGTGCTGAACCAACTGTTCTAGGTCGTTGAGGAGAGCAAAGTTGTAGGTTTGTTCACCAGGCTGGTCAGTGAAAGAGGATGAAAGCCAAAGTTGGTGGTGAACATTGAAATCTCCCAAGATGGAGATTTCAGCTAAGGGAGAGTGAGTCAAGATGTGCTCCACTTTAGAGTTCAAATAGTCAAAGAATTTTACATAGTTAGTTGAGTTAGGCGAGAGATAAACAGCACAGATGTATTTAGTAATAAAATGACAATTAAGTCCTAGCCAGATGGTGGAAAATTCAAAAGAGTCAAGGTCGTGGGCACGAGAGCAAGTGATGTTGCGCACGTAGGCGCAACATCCAGCTTTAGATTGAAATTTAGGATAGAGATAGTAGGAGGGAACAGAGTAGAGGTTGCTGTCAGTAGCCTCAGAAACCTGTGTTTCGGTGAGGAAGAGAAGGTGAGGTTTAGAGGAGGAGAGATGGTGTTCCACAGAATGAAAATTAGAACGAAGACCGCGAATGTTGCAGAAATTGATAAGGAGGAGGTTCGAGGAGTTATCAGGTCACCTCTCAAGTCGTCAGCCACGAGAGTGTGTGTGTGTGTGTGTGTGTTTACTCGAGGCAATAATATTGAAACGAAAATCAAAGAAGAAACGAGGAGCCAAAACTTTGTCATTTAGGTGGGTGTGCAAGTTTAACAAAGTTCAGCCGTTAAACTTTCTTCTTACTTAAAGCTGAACTCCAAGAATTTTTGTAGACGTTTTCATTTTTTATATACGAAACTTAATTGAAGATCCATTAATTTCTTTTTTTGGAGTCCGAATTTCCCGACCCAAGGAAGGACCGACTCTCGTGGCCCTGTCAACCTCGCCTCCCTTCATATATAAAATGGATACAGAGAAAAAGAGAAAGGGCTGATTCATAGGGCGCTGCTAACATAACCTTTGTCTCGCCTGCGCTTACGATGCCTTCTAGCTGACCTTCCTCGTATCAGAACAAAAAAGGGGATATATAGAGAAACATTAATACAAAAAAAAAAGGGAAAACGAATGTAGAAGATACCTGGTTGTTGTTGATACGCCCTAAACGAAACACTATTATATTAAGCATTATTTTTTTCCCCTTTCTGTTTTTTTGACCATCAGTAGAATTCCTTTACACAAAAATTAGATTCCTTTTCCACACACATCAAAAACATCAAGGGCTTATTACCTTATGAACGTTGGTAGGTCGTCGCTTCACCTCCTAACCACATTATGTCTGTAGAACATCAACAACACACACACACACACACACACACACACACACACACACACACACACACACACACACACACACGAACACGCACACGCGCACACACACACACAAAGCCGTTATCACCAGCCCACCACCACCAGCAGAAGAGCGTCCAGCCCCAGCCCGAGGTTCCTTTGATCGCTAAGTGTTTATCAAGGTTCCTCCTACTCATAACACAGAACACTCATTCGCCATCCTCGACCGCAATCATCTCGGGCGGTGTCTTGGTCTTTTGTGTCTTTTGTCGCCTCGCTTTTGTTATTTTTAGCTGTGCAAGTGTTCTCCTTCTCTCCCTCTCTCCCTCTCTTGCTCTCTCACAACAAGAACGCGACTGAGGGAGGGACAAAAAACCTCAAAAGAAATATGTTAAAGGACTTAGTAGCTTGATTTTTTTAGCTTTATTTTGCGTCCTCATCTATTTTGCACCTAATTGTGGAAAGTTAATACATAGGTGGAGCACTTGACACACCTCCTCCTCCTCCTCTTATGCTTCTACGAGGAGGAGGAGAGGAAAGAGGAGGAGGAGGAGGAGGAGGAGGAGGAGGAGGAGGAGGAGGAGGAGGTGGAGGAGGAGGCCTTGGTCTTAGTGGTGGTGTTGCTGGAGGTAAAGTAAAGTTTTATGGTCAAGTTTAATCACATCAGGCGTGGCGGGATGTTAATAAGACGCGTGAGATCCTTGCAAGTTATATTGGAAGTAGCTAAACCGCCTCAGCCGACCCAAGTTTTAATGAGTTCCTTCACATTTTTTTTCCTTCCTTCCTTACTCCTTCTCTCCTCCACCGCCCTCACCCACCCTCGCCGCCGGCGCCGCTTCCAAAGAGTTCCCCTTCCATAATGCACTGGCAAATTTGGAGACTATTTTCTGCCCTTAGGAATTCATGAAGTTTAATGGACGTCTGAAATGGTGTTGGTGTTATTTTTTTTGTATCCCCCGTAAGCGTTAAGTGCAGTCAGTCAAGAGTTGTGTGTGTGTGTGTGTGTGTGTGTGTGTGTGTGTGTGTGTAGGCCTGATGATGCTCCTCTTTGTTTTATGTTTTTCCTTTTCCCTTTATTTCTTTTCTTTTTTTTTCCTCTCCGGGCTTGTTATGCAGTGTAGAAAAAGGATGTGTGTGTGTGTGTGTGTGTGTGTGTGTGTGTGTGTGTGTGTGTGTGTGTGTGTGTGTGTGTTCTTGTTTTCCTTTGTGACAATAGAAGGCATTAGCTGATGATGCTGATGCTGCTGCTGCTGATGATGATGATGAGGAGGAGGAGGAGGAGGAGGAGGGATATGATTCTTTACTTATCTTTATTTGTTTATTCATTTTTCTATACATTGTGCTGCTGCTCCGACTTATTTTTGTCCCCACTTTTCTGTCGTATATTTACAATTACCTCGTTTTTCCACCCGGGCTCAGTAAACAACACACTTGCTAAAACAACAACACCAGCAGTTATTTCTCCTTTTATCATACTTTAGTCGTATATATTCCTCTCAATATCATGTTCGTTCAGTATCATGTTCGTCCTACATGTTCTACTCAGTATCATGTTCGTTCAGTATCATGCTCCTATTTCTCACTCAGTATCATGTTCATATTTTTCCTTTTATCATACCTCCGTCCTACGTATTCCACTCAGTATCATGTTCGTATAATCAGCTACGTTTTGCTTGGTCAGCGATAAACAATGTAAAGTAGTAAGTCACTGATAGGCAATATGTAATAGGTAGCATGTAATAGGTAAGAGGTAGCCTGTATTCTGAGAGGCTTTCGTGTCTCACAACAACTATTTCCAAAGGCCACAATATAGATTAATCGGGTTCTAATGAGTGTTTTTCATATTCATGGTGCAGAGTCCTCTTCAAACTATCACTAGGCTCGTAACTACCCGTGGAAATGCTAACACAATCTCTACAAAAGCCTTACGAAATGAGTATGTTTTTTTTTTTTTAGGTGCTGCCTATAGCGCCGGTAGACTCTCGAGGGGTCTATTGGACGACCCCAGCGAATTTTATTTATAGTGACTGCCGCGGTATATGACATCTAAACCCCGAAATATTTGAGAATATAGATCCAGGCTGTTTGAGGGATTCGCTTACACCTGCACCGGCTCATGCTCACTAATACCAAAGGCATCGGGGTATGACAATATAAAGGTGTGCATATATATATATTTTGGGTGACGAAAGTTGTAGCCTTGGGAGCATTCCAGAGAGAGAGAGGGAGAGACAGAGCGCAAGAGACAGAGAGAGTCATGAAGCGAGAGACACAGCAATCGTCACGCCTCGTCCTCATCTGCATATCAATGAAAAGTCTATGATTGCTGCTCGCTCGTGGGAAGGCAATTATGGAGGGATATGGAGGTGACGGATAGAGCACCAAGGAAGAGAGAGACGGAACGAGGAGAAGAAAGATGAGAAACGCGAAGAAGATGGTGATGAAAGAGAAGAATGAGAAAGACTTAGAGGAGGGAGGTATGAAAGGTAAAGAAAAAGAAAGGCAAAGGAAGAGAGGGAAGATGATGAATAAGGGGAATGCGTAGAATGATGTTAGAAGAGATAGAAGGAAAAAATAGATGAGGGAAAGAAAAGAAGGAGAAGGACGTGGAGGAGGAGAAGAAGAGGAAGAAGAACAAGAGCACGAACAAGAATAATAATGACAGGAAGAACAAGAACAAGAAGTAGAAATAAGTGATGAACAAGAATAAGAAGTTCAAATAGAAAAAATAGAACAAGAGGAGAAGAAGAAAAAGAAACAAATAGAACAATGATGAGAACAAGCGGAGAAAAAGAGAGAAATGAGCCAGTAGAAGCAGAAGAACAAGAACAAGAAGAACAAAAGCAAGAAGATGAAGAAGAAGAACAATAGCAAGAAAACAAGAAGATGGTGAAATACAAGAACAAGAACAAGCAAGACAGTACGTGGATAAGAAGAAGAGTAGAAACGAGACAAAAATGTGGTTGATTTAGCAAAGGAAATTTACCATTTAGCGAACAAATGACGAGCGGAGATGGAATGATGAGGGAGGCATGAGATTGGATATTGGGTGCGCTGGGGAGTGAGGGGAAGGGAAGGGGAAGAAGGAGGAAGGAGAAGGGGAAGGGGAAGAAGGAGGAAGGAGAAGGGGAAGGGGGAAGGGGGAAGTGTCGAAAGGAATGACGGAGTAATGAAAGCACGAATGTAGGGGATTGAAAGATTAATTAGCGTTTGAGTCGAACGGAATGCACGGAAGATTAGTAAAAGGAGGAGGAGGGGGAGGAGTAGGGGGTGAGGAGGAGGAGGAGGAGGAGGAGGAGGAGGAGGAGGGGGGTGATGAGAAGGAAGAAAGGGAGGGACGAGAACGAGAAGAACTAGGAAGGGTAACAGACGAAAAAGGAGAAAAATGAGATGTAACAGGACGACAAAGAGGAGGAGGAAGAAGAAGAAGAAGAAGAAGAAGAAGAAGAAGAAGAAGAAGAAGAAGAAAAGAAGAAGAAAAAGAAGAAGAAAAAGAACAAGAAGAAGAGTAAAACATGGGAATGAGGAAGAAGAGATACAGGGGGGTGGGGGGGTAAAAGAAAAAAAATAGGATAGAATTAAAAGGAGAAAAAGAAAGAAGAACAAGAAGGGGTAGAACAAGACCATGAAAAACAACAAGACCAAGAACAAGAGAAAAAGAACATGGGGGAAGAAACCAATCAGAAAAACACTTCCTAAATGAGAGCCGTGATCAAAGGAGCGCGCCGGTCAGTTAGCCAGTCAATCAGTCCCTTCACATCCAGCCCCTCCCCGAAGGCTAGCTCCCTCGCATCTCTTTGATTCACCTCGACGCTCTTCATTGCACGGCTGAGGGGACGCTCTCGTTAACTTGTTAAGGACAGCGGTTCGGGAAGAGGGCTTTGACTTAACAATTGTGTGTGTACATTGGTTAGTTATTGTTAAAACGAAATTTTTAGGCTCTTGAGATTTTACTATTGGTTGAAGGATATTATAGTGAGTTGATTTCTTTTTCTCTTGTTTATTGATGGCCTTTATATAGACACTTGTATACGTTCGTTAGTTATACAGTCAATATAGTTCCTCTCTTTAGACTTTTAAGCTTCTACAGGTTGAACTGAAATATACGATAAGGAGGTATGATTTCTCTCTCTTTTTATAGCTTTTCTCTCATAGGTTAGGGAGTTCGACTTACTAATCGTGTACGTTAGTTAGTTATACTGTTAATTCTTCTCTTCAGACTTGAGGTTCTAATAAAGGTTGAATTGGAGTATACGATATGGAGGCGATTTTTCTCTTGCTTATAGTTTTCCTTTTATAATAGGTTAGGGGGTTGTGCTTACTAATTGTCTACTTTAGTTAGTTATACTGTTGATTCTTCTCTTCAGACTTGAGGTTCTAATAAAGGTTGGATTGGAGTATACAATATGGAGGTGATTTTTCTCTTGCTTATAGTTTTCCTTTTATAATAGGTAAGGGGGTTGTGCTTACTAATTGTCTACTTTAGTTAGTTATACTGTTGATTCTTCTCTTCAGACTTGAGGCTCTAATAAAAGTTAAATAGGAGCAAACGATAACGTGATTCTTTCTCTCCTTTTTATATACTTTCTCTGTTTATAAACGTTTGTGTCACACGGTAATTACTCTCTACTTTTTTTTTTTTTTTTTTGCACGAGAGGAACAGTAAGGAGGAAAAGGACTCAGCACTATTTTTTTGTATATTGGTTTGCTAAGAGGGGAAGCTTGTAGTGGTGTCTTCATGTCTTAGAATCCCTTCCTTCACTCTCGCGCCCTTCCCTTCTACTTTTTCGTCTGTTTTGCTTAAAGGAAGGAAGGAGGGAGGGAGTTGATGCTTGCAGAAGGGAATGGCTGCCTTTTTTTTTTTTTTTTTTTGCTTTTTTATACTTATTGAGGTGATATTTTCTATTTATGTATTATATTAGTTTGTATTTATGGACATTTTTTCTTTCTTATTTTATTTTATTTTCTATTTTTTCTTGTTGTTGTTGTTGTTGATGGTGGTGGTGGTGGTGGTGTTTCATAATGGAACTCCCAATATCTCTCTCTCTCTCTCTCTCTCTCTCTCTCTCTCTCTCTCTCTCTCTCTCTCTCTCTCTCTCTCTCTCTCTCTCTCTCTCTCTCTCTCTCTCTCTCTCTCTCTCTCTCTCTCTCTCTCTCTCTCTCTCTCTCTCTTTTGATTAACTTTTATAATAATGTTTTTTTTGGCTTCCTTTTCACATCAATCTCATTGAAGCTTCGGCCCCTCCCTTCTTCCATCTCCCCCTGGTCCTCCTCCTCCTCCTCCTCCGCCTCTTCCCTCCTCCCCTTCCTTCTCTTTCTCCTTCTTCTCTGTTGTTCCTCCTCCTCTTCCTCTTCCTCCTCCTTCTCCTCTTCCTTTAACTCCCATCTTCTTTCCTCCTCTGTCTTCTCTGCCCTTCCTCATATCTCTTCAGCTCCGTGACCTCTCCTTTTTCCCTTCCATCTCCTCTTCCTCCTCCTCCTCCTCCTCCTCCTCCTCCTCCTCCTACTACTACTACTACTACTACTACTACTACTACTACTACTCCTCTCCCCATCTCTTTCTTCCTCCTCTTCCTTCTTTTTCTCTGTTGCCCTTCATTCCTCCTTATCTCCCCTCGCCTCCTCCTACGACTCCTTCTTCTCCTCCCTCTTCCCTCATTCCTCCTCAGCCCATGCACCTCCCTTCTCTCTCCCTCCTTCTCCTCCTCCTTCTCCTCCTCCCTGCGGACGATCATCAATTTAGTTTCACCCGCCGGATGAGGCCGTATTCAAGCAGGTAATTGCGTTGATTGATGTATTGACGAGGAGGCCTGATGCGGGAGGGAGGGAGGCGTCTTTTCTCTCCCACTCTCTCTCCCTCTCTCCCTGTTCCTCTCTCCTTCTTCTCTCCCTTTATTTCTACTCAATAACTACTACCGTCTTTTCTGGTTGTAGCTCTCCCTTCCTCCCTTCCCTCCCTTCCCTCCTCCTCTCCTCTCCCTCCTTTCTCTCTCTTCTTTTCTTTCCTCCTCCTCTTCCTCTCTCTATTCAATAAATCCCTCCCATTGCTACTTTGCTTTACCTTTCTTTTCTCTTCTTTTCTGGCTGTTACCTTTCCTCCATTTCTCTTTCTATATCTCCCATTCCTCCTTTCCTCCCACCCTTCCCTCTCTTTCCTTTTCCTTCTCCTTCCTGGGCTCTTCCTCTCTTCTACTGTCTCCATTCATGCCTTCACAAAAGTCCCTTGCGTTGTTCAGTTCTGTCCTCTCTTTTTTTTTTTTTTTTTCTTTCCTTTTTTTTTACTATGCTGGTCTCTCTATTTCTCTATCCTGTCTCTTTTTCTTTTTCTTTCTGTGTGTCTGTTCAATCTCTCTCTCTCTCTCTCTCTCTCTCTCTCTCTCTCTCTCTCTCTCTCTCTCTCTCTCTCTCTCTCTCTCTCTCTCTCTCTCTCTCTCTCTCTCTCTCTCTCTCTCTCTCTCTCTCTCTCTCTCTCTCTCTCTCTCTCTCTCTCTCTCTCTCGAGCAACGACCAGTAGTATATTTTTCCTTCCTATTCCTCCACCTTTTTCCCCTCCCAGTCCTGCTGCCCGCCTCGCCCTTCCCCCTTCGCCGTGCTCGCTATTCTGTCCGGCGAAATTTTGCTTATATTTCACATACAAGCAACTTTTCGCCTTCCCCTTCCTCTTCCCTCACAGGCCCGCATTTCCTTCCGCCATCCCTCCAAGCACGCCCACGCCCACACACTTCCTCTCCTTCTACATCCCTTACCACCCACCCCCATCTTCCCTAACACCACCCAAATCATCTACAAGCCTCCGCAACACCCCAAGTCAGAGCCGCACCCCACCCCGTTTCCACGCACCTTCACCCCCTCGCCCTCACACGCAGCACGTCAGTCAACCCCTTTCCCCCCCGTCTCCCCGTTCCGCCCCCTTCTCCCCTTTCCGCCCCCTTTTCCCCCTCTCAAACTCCACGCCCTCACGTTCCCGCCCCGGCCCCCTCCCGCCCCACCTGGTGTGAATAACAAACCCGGTTCTGTTTATGTCGCTTTTCCAGCTCCACAGTTTTTTATGTCGAGCGGAAAGCGAAGGAGAAAGAGGAGCTGGAGGACAGGAAGGAGGATGGTGCAGAGAGAGAAAGGGAAGAGGTCTAGGAGGGAAAGAGGCAAAAGAAGATGAGGAGGAAAGGAAAGAGAAAGAAAAGGAAAAGGCTCAAAGAAAAGAAAGAAAAAGACTTAGTGGAGTGTAAGATCAGAGGTCACGTTCTGAAGAGAGAGATGGCTGGGTCTGGTTCGCGTTTGGTGTTTTCTTATGGTGGACTACCATCAGCCAGCCAGTCTCTACCTCCTCGTCGCCTCCTATCTATATTTCAGCCTTTACACCGATAGCTTTCACGTCGGTAGTATTTTTATGATGGCTCTTGCCCTTTTATCCTCGTTGTCGCTCGCCTGTGTGTTTTTGCTCTACTTTTGTGGCTGGATTCACGTAATTTTTCCCCCCTCTAAACACATACCGACGATGCTCCCGAACTGTACATAGACTAAGGAGTTACACGTATAAAGACGAGAAAAATAAACACACACACACACACACACACACACACACACACACACACACACACACACACACACACACACACACACACACACACATATGCACACTTTCGTATTCGCTGTGTTCTTAAATTTAACGTTTGTCGTCCCTCTCCCTAGCATTGCAGAACGTCGATGCAAGAATGATATATTATTTTATTAATTGTGTATTCCTTGACTATACTGGCCTTCGTTTTCTACCGATAATTTTCAAGTATCAACAAATAAATACCTTTCTTTTAGCGACAGAACTCAGCTGAGAAAAAATTAATCGAGCCTTTTCCTTAATTTCACCAACACATTACTTTTTTACAGTAAAGGAAACAGCTCCAAGGCAAAGAAAAAAAATGAGGCAAAAAATAAAGTCCGCTAATCGCCGTTCCTATAAAAGAGAGAAGCAAAGAATCGATATGGATCAAAACTCTTCACCATTTTTACTTGTACTCGGAACCTTACACGATAAGCGGCGACCTTTTGCCTCCCGCTGTGTTTCGTGACCCTTGACCGCCGCTAACCTTACCCCCGCGCCGCACGCATCAAGCAAGCAAGCCCTGAGAGTGTTGAACCGACGCCTCGATGCCATGGCTGGAGGACGAGTATCTCCCCTACTATATATCTGTCTGTTTATCTGTCTGTATATCTGTCTATCTATCTGTTTGTCTCTGTGCTTAGTGACACGTCCTTAATCCCGATGTCTTGCTAGTGTGGATTGGCTCTTGTGTGTGTGTGGGGGAAATGTGAGAGAGAGAGAGAGAGAGAGAGAGAGAGAGAGAGAGAGAGAGAGAGAGAGAGAGAGAGAGAGAGAGAGAGAAATACAGATTTCACTTGCAGAGCCACAACAAGAGAATAATTTATGTTTCCTTCACTCCCTCTTCATCCTGGCCCTGTCAAATGTATTATTTACCGCCCCAGGCTCAACGGCTAATGTGACGGAGATGAACACCGAGGTTACGCGCAGCTGCAGTGTCTGTCCCTTTCCCTAACCTTTCCTTCCTCCCCAACTCTTCCTTTACTTCCCTCTCATTTCCTTCACCCAAAGTCAGTTTTGCTCGGCGCTCTTCATTTGCCCTGTACGTGCCAGGCAACAGCTGAGACGGAGTGAGTTTGGCCTCTGTTTATACTTCTCGAGTGCAGAAAAGAAAAAAAAACATGACTGACACATCTCGTGAAGGCAGTTATATCGATTTTTTAGCGAAGTAACGTCACGAAAGAACGAAGTAAAGTTTAGTCAGTTGTCAGAAGTTACAGTCGTGCAGAGCTGAGCGAAAGAGAAGAAAAAAATGGAGAGCGACAAGGGAACGAAGCATTGAGTCAGCGGTAAGCGCAAAGGAACTTAAACGGAATATAGGCAAAAGGGAATAAAAAGGAGACCACTCTTTTTTTTCCTGCCTTCCCCCGTCACCACCTTCTACTCTCCTCCCCTTCTCCGTCTGAGTCTTTGTCAAGCTGCGTGTACCCCCTCCGTCGCTCCTAAAGGCTCGGTAACAAGCGGGTTATTTTCAGTAGTTGCAAAGTGATTTATTGAAGCCTGTCGGGAGGCGGCGATTTGCATGACGTAGCCAGGCGGCGTGCGGCGAGGGAGACTCAGGCGGTGATTATTTTAGGAGCATGTAACCGTGCTAGACACACACACACACACACACACACACACACACACACTCACACACACACACAGCACGAGCCTAGTACGGTTCTTTTCCTGTATTTCACAACTAGGTAAATACACACACACACACACACACACACACACACACACACACACACACACAGATCTATCAAAATCAGTATTACGGAGAGTTTTCTTCAAACACATGATAGCCAGCATCTTATGGTATACATAAATGAACAAAGAATGACCTCACTTTGTTGTATAGAAAGTCTCATGAGTAAGTATAGACCTATAGTGTTTGTTTTGGTTTTGTTAGGTTATGTTAGGGGATGTTAATAGGGTTTTGGTTGTAAAAGAGCCAGGCAGGACACGTAGCAACGGTTTTAAGCTAGATAAGTTCAGATTCAATAAAGACATAGCCAAAAATTTATTTACCAATAGCGTTGTGGATGAGTGGAACAGACTTGGCAGGCATGTTGTGTGTGCCAATACCATAGATACATTCAAGAAGAGGTTGGATAAATTCATGAATAGTGAGGTTATGTGGAGTGGGGCTTACAAGAGCTGCCTTGTATTGGTCAACCGGCCTCTTGCAGACTCCTTGCGTTCTTATGTTCTCATGTTCTTTTTATTTGTACAAAAGTCTTGGGTATTATCAACCAAATTTCAAGTTCACTCAGTTGTAGTTGTAGTAATAGTATTATTATTATTATTAGTAGTAGTAGTAGGAGGAGGAGGAGTAGGAGTATTATTATTATTATTAGTAGTAGTAGTAGTAGTAGTAATAGTAGTAGTGGGCTTTTTTGTTGCTGTTTGTACTTTTTGCTCTTAAGCTGCCTCCCTTGCTGTAAAAAAGTAGTAGTAGTAGTAGTAGTAGTAGTAGTAGTAGTAGTAGTAGTAGTAGTAGTAGTCGTAGTAGTAGTAGTAGTAGTAGTAGCAGCAGCAGAAATAATGATAATACTGCGGGCAAGCTCCGTTCTGATGTAGCGGGTCACACACATGCACGGCGGCAGTGTACGGAGCCGCCCAGGTGTGCAAGGCTGATCAGCAAGGGGAGCCCCGCAGGTGACCCGTGATGCTGCTGCGCTGCTGGCTTTAATGCTGTGGTGTCATGCAGGGCTCCAGGGGTAAGGGTCGTGTGGGGCGCGGAGGCTGGGAGAGGGCTGGTCTAGTAATGGCATAGGCCCTGCGCTGCCGTGCCCGCAGTGGCCGAAAGAGTAAAATGTTCCCGTGGATTTCCCGACTCTGCTCAAAAATGCCGGAGACGATTTCCTGTGTTTGATTGTGAAACTGAAAAACCGGAAAAAGCGGATATTGATGGAAAGAAGATCAGTAAGGTGGAGCGAGCGAGAGAGAGAGAGAGAAACTGACAGACAGAATGAAAGATGAACAGATATAGAAAAGGAAGTAATCGTTCTCAGGTCGTAAAGAGAGAGAGAGAGAGAGAGAGAGTAAACTGACAGATAAACAGATGTAGAAGTGGAAATACTCGTTCTCATATCGCAACGCATCTCCATCTCTTTCTCTCCCTCCTTATCCTCCTACATTCTTCTTCTTAATTCCTTTTTTTTTTCTTCTTTTTTCCATGCTCATATAATCATCAACATCACCTCATCATCATCATCTTTATCATCACCACCACCGCAAGTATTCCCCTTTTTCTCCTTCTCTCTTCTCCCCCTTGTCTCTTTTCATAACACTTTCTACAGCAAACAATGTACGGCCGTTCATTTCAAGGAGCCACCCACCCACACACCTCACGTTCTGCCGCCTCACGTCCGCGCGTTCCCCCTCTCCGGCGCCATAAATTATCGCCCCAGCCAGTATGTATTAAGGGATTAATCATTGATAATCAGGCGAGAGGAGGCGCGGAGAGGAGGGTGGCGGCGATGAAAACAGGAGGCAGGGAAAGGAGGAGGGAACATTTCGAGGCAGGGAAAGGATCGGGGGAGAGGACGTTGAGGGGAGGGGGAAGAGAGCCGTCCGTTTCCACCCTCCATGCAGGCACTTCCCTATCTCCCTCTCTCTCTCTCTCTCTCTCTCTCTCTCTCTCTCTCTCTCTCTTGTTTTCTTTGTCTATAGTGAATGTTCTCTTGCCTCCTCCTCCTCCTCCTCCTCCTCCTTCTGGGAAACATATCTCTATATTTGGCCATATTGTGTGTTCTTTCTCCCTCTCGTTCCCTTGCCTCCACCTAGTTGTTTACTTTATGTATTAACGTGTTTGTTGTGTGTGTGTGTGTGTGTGTGTGTGTGTGTGTGTGTGTGTGTGTGTGTGTGTGTGTGTGTGTGTGTGTGTGTATCTACCCATTGTCTTGTCTTCATGGCCTCCGAAAAAACTATATCTATCTATCTGTCTGCGTGTCTATCTGTATACCTATTCATCGATCTTTACCTCTATTTGTACAAGGATAATCATGCAAAAGTCACTCTAAACATCAATAAGGTTTACGGAGTTGTTGCCGTATCTTGCTGATGTTCCCTACCCGTGACTAACTATCTATCTACCTATTTATCACTCTATCGCTGTTTTTACGAGGATAATCATTGGTACACAATCGCAAGTAACCCAAATCATCCTTGGGTTCACGGAGCTGTTGCCTTATCTTGTTGCTGCTCCCTGCCCATGACTGACTATCTTAGCGACCCGATACGCCTGAAGCGACGTGAAACTCGCCGTATGACGCGTTAACAGTGTTAGGGGACGCTTGTTGGCTGCCCATTCTGTCTCCAGCTGACTGTGGCTATTGTGTTGTATTACCATGGTAGGCTGGAGGGCAGGTGAAGGGCTTGACTGTGTGCTTTGTTGATGTGAGTGCTTCAGGGCGATGGAAATGGCCATGTGTTGTGTGTGTGTGTGTGTGTGTGTGTGAAGGGGAGGGAATAAGAGCCATCACATGTTATATACTTTAAGGGAATCTCTGACTTACCTTCCTTACCATGAGCTACAATAGTTTGTCACGGTGCGCGTTTAACCACATTGGACTGACTGTAATGTTTTTTTTTTTTTTCTTCTTCCATTCAAATTTAGTGCATTAACTTTTCCTCCTCCAACTCTTGGCATGTAAAAATGTAAGGAGGAAACTTATATTGTCGGTGTTCATAGTTGATGTCCAAAACTTTCTCCTAACTCGCACAGACTTATCAGAAAATGTCATGGGAAAGTTTTAAGGCATCAAGCAGCAGCAGGAACGCGGCAATTAGAGGAAGTAGTAGTCCGTCTGTCCGAAGATTATGACGGAGAGGATGAGGCGCTTATCCATCTCTGTCGTGGCTTTTTCTTTAGTACACCATAAATTTAGTGTTTCTGGAGGAGATATTAAAGAATTATAATGCAGTGCTGGATACAAAGTGACGCGATGAAGTACAAAAAATATAGATCAGGTAAAGATGAAGTTGGGAGCATAAGCTATAGGTGCGCGTGGCCTCAGTGCTCATTTCCGTCTCATACGTAAGGGAGATCTTCGTAAACGACCAAGAGCAGACTAAAAGGTTTGGAAAATTGAATCATTAGGAAAACGGATGCATGCATTCTATCCTCTCGTCATATACAGGTATTCGTTGGTGCTAGAATTCTGTGTCATTTACATATACAACGTTGAAATCCTATTGATGTTGATGTTTGCATGGTAGGTTTGTTGTTGTTCGGATACGTATTGCAAGAACAGGCGCCATTACCAATACATTCAACTAGTAAGCTAAACCTCTTTAATCGTAGTTGGGTTTCGTTGTAGCGCAAAACAGCACTAGGAATAAAACCCATAAAGCAGAGAGAGAGAGAGAGAGGGGGGCTGAGAGGAGGAGAAGGATATAGGGAGGAAGCCAGTAATCACCCACAAACTGCTGTCGCCCTCTCTCTCTCTCTCTCTCTCTCTCTCTCTCTCTCTCTCTCTCTCTCTCTCTCTCTCTCTCTCTCTCTCTCTCTCTCTCTCTCTCTCTCTCTCTCTCTCTCTCTCTCTCTCTCTCTCTCTCTCTCTCTCTCTCTCTCTCTCTCTCTCTCTCTCTCTCTCTCTCTCTCTCTCTCTCTCTCTCTCTCTCTCTCTCTCTCTCTCTCTCTTCCTTTGGTTCTCATTCCTGGCATCCAACTCCGCGTTCCTTTCACCCTAATACTCCAATGATCCCGTTCTCGCCCCCCTGTGCTCCCCTTCTCCCCACTTCAACCCCTTCACCACTCTGCCGCCCCCCACATCACTTGGAATCCCGCCCCCAGTCCCTCGCCGCAGTCCTTTCCTCGCCTCCGCCCCTGACCGTGAACACCCACGCGAAGAACGGGAGATAAATGAACGGGAGGGTCCCCTTATCCGTGTAGTTTTTTTTTATTTTTTTTTATTTTTTGGGGGGTCTCGAGATCCACATATATATTTGGATCGAGTTTTTGTATATTTCGCTCGTCTGTAGTGTAGGTGACGTGTTTCTTTGAGGTGTATTAAGTATGGCTTAGACAGAGGAATCAGGTACATGGAATACAATGCTTTCCTTAGGTTGTTGATCTTGCCCATTGTTCTCCTTGCATGAGGTTAGAGTCACAGATAGGGCTGTTGAGTGGTACGGGGCGGTCTGCAGCCGTTCGACAGCTTTCTAGAGTTTATTAGATAGATAAATAGATAGACGGATAGATATATAGATAGATAGAATTTCGATTTTACAAGTTTAGATAGTCCCAATGTTTTTCATTCGTGAACATTGTCTCTGTTCCTTTGATGGAAAATGCAATGAATTTCCATTATTGTTTTTTCTTATCTGTGTACCATAAAAGTTTGTCAAAGACGAAACCAAACTTTAGATGTAATATTAAAAAAGTCGTTCACGCAAGAGTTTAAGCTGTCCACCGAATCGACCTTGCTCCACTTCGTCTTTTCATTCACTTTCGACTCTTCTCAAAAATATTTGCTCCCCAGTTTGCTCTCGAAAAATCCGAAACCCCAATGAGTGAAGGAGTGGAGTGGGGCCGAAGCTGTAAACTTTATTGATACTGCTGCCGCTGTGTCGGTGAGGGAGAGAGCTGAGGGTGTGGGTGCGGGTGAGAGTGAGGCCCCGCCCGCCCGCCGACTGACAACCTCCGCCGCCAACCTTCCTTTCCCTCCTTCGATGCTCTGCACTCAGCTGACTGCACTCCTTTTTTTTCCTGAATTTTCCCCATTTTTCATCGGTCTAATGTTTTCCGTCCTTACTCTCTCCAATATATCCCCTCACCCTTTCCATTTTCCCTTCGTCTTTTCATCCCGTCCATCCCATCGTCCTCCCCTCACGCTTCATTCCATTACTCTCATACTCCCAACACTTTTTAATACGCTTTCCTCACTCCCTTTTCTGCCTTGTATTTTCAGCCGTCCCAGCTTTTATGTGATCGCCCCGCCTCAGCGTGAAATTCATTAACCAAATCGCCTTACATGACCCTCACGTACAGTTCCCAACAATATATTAGCGTGAGGAAGCCCAGTAAACAAAGAAGAGGAGACCGCGGACCAGGATGCGAATGTGCTCGGGACAACTCGTTTCGTGCCGCCTCCATAATAGGTTTCGCGTTATTCCCTGCACCTTTGAACGGGTCCACAGCCTTAGTGCGAAGGGAAGTAGGTAGGCAGGCAGTTATGGAGGGAGGGAGGTAAATAGGTAGAGCAGGTAGGTAGGATTTTTGTGGAAAGTAAAGGGATTCATTGCGCCATTTCCTGCTCCAGTAAGTGGCTGGCGGTGCTGCTCTAGCAAATTTACGGCACAAAAAGCCTATTTAGTAACGTACAAAAGATTTATGATTTTTTGTTATCAATGAGAACAATTAGATTACTGTTTGGTCCAGCTGCTCATTAGCATGAATCTAGCGATAATGATATTTACACCGTATGTCGACGCATGTCAAAGCTGCCCTTTAACCCCGCTGGGAAGTGATTAACCTGGCAAACAAACGTCATCGCACGCACTGGAATGAAAATAACGGAGAGAAAAATGAGCTCATCAACATCAGACATTACCGGCAGGCGGAGGGGAGCCATCACAGCGGAAGAGAACACAAAACACGTTGTTAGGCACCTTCCGAGACCTTGTCGATGACCTTATTCTGCTTAATTTATAATGTATCGCAAGTTTGATGTATCGATACTTATTTTATCACTTTAAAGGTGCAGTTTAGCGTATAGCAGTTTCTCATATATTTTTTTTATAAAGGAAACAACCTTGTGTTTGTCTTACTCGCAGGAGTGATAAGAATATACGCAAAGGACTAAGCCATCCTTATTTATATAAAAGTGACCAAGAGAAGTTTAATTTTGACTACACCGCTCAGACACGAAAAGGTCTAGAGCTCTTCCGTGACCACCGCGACCTTCGCGTGGAGCCGCCCCACCAGAGGCGTAATAACGGCACTTTGCGAACATTACAATGCATGAACCAGAAATATTCCCCCAAACTCCGCTGGTGTCCCTGGTCTCGCCGCTTCCCCCGGGCGGCCCAAAACGCCCGGCCTTCGTGAACTGAAGTTGTGACGCGGGAGTTGTGTCGCCGGAAAATCCTTAGTGGCTGCGAAGGTGAGGAGGGCAACTTCATTACCTACCTGGGGAGAAAAAAACGAGTATTTACAGAAAGTTTTCAGTCGTTTACATCGACATGAAAGGCTCAAGCAACCGGAAAGGGCACACACACACACACACACACACACACACACACACACACACACACACACACACACACACACACAAACACACACACAAACAAACACAAGCACACACACCCTCGTTTGTTTGTGTTTGTGTGAGTGTGTGTATGTTTTCTGTGTGTATGTGTATGTGTGTGATTGTTTAGAGTTCAGAGTTAAATAAAACTCCTCCAAACGTAAAACTGGGGATCAGAAAAGGAAAGGGTGTCTGAGTGAAGCCTCCGCCACACTCCGATTGAACTTGTGTGTCCTTATCTCCGTTCAGACGAAAGTACAAAAAAAAAAAATCAAAGGCAATGCATCCCTCGCCTTTGTAGATCACTGGCTAATTGTCTGACCACTGAATGGGGAAACCTGTAGCGTCGCAGCAACACTCTAAAGTCTAAATGACCAAGCTCCCCTAAGCGCCTGGACCGTTCCTGTACAGTTAGACCTTCCTCGTGAATACTGGACGCTGCACCTTCAAAACAAGCTTCACTGCACCGAGGTAAATTATAAGAGTCTAGCTTTCTATGTTCATAATTTCAGTTCAGTTTAGTATCTTTTGGTATTTTTCCCTTAAACCCAAAACAAGCCACACAGCACCCAGGTAAAATTTTGACAGTCTGAGTTTCTATGTTCATTATTTCTTGTGACGTGTATTCAGTTTAGTATCGTTTGGCATTCTTCCCATAGAGACTTGCACCGCTCGACCACGATTGTCATTTTTTTGCCGCTGCAGTTTTACTAGTCTGTTTTTCTTTTGTCCTCGCCGCGACACAGGCTCACGCTATTCCCTGGCGATCACAAGATTTTTTTTTTTATACTAGACTAACGTAGAAACTGTACTCTGGTGCGGTGTGTACTTGTTTGGTTCATAAGCTTGTTCACTATGAATTGGAGTTTTTGAGGCGAGGGTTGGACACATCTCATTTCTATTTATATATTCATTATTTTACTTCATGCATATATACACCATTATATTATGCTTCTGTTTAGGCCCATACGTGCATACATACATACACACATACATACATACATACATACATACATTAAGGGTAGGCGGTGGCTGAACGGATAGCAAGACGGCCCCGCGTTAAGGAGGACGTGAACTCAATCCCCGACCGGTGCCACCAAGCTGGGATTTTTCAGCCGCCGCCGAGTGGCTTAAAACTACCCACATGCTGTCCAGAAGACCACCTATCAACCTGGACTCTAGATTCTAGGATTAAAGATGAGCTCCAGGAGTGCAGCATGAGCCAATGCAAGATGGCGCCACTATAAACACTCGCCTGCGCCAGAACGGGCTGGACCGACCATCAGGACCCACCGGGAAGAAGCCTTGGACCGACCATCATGATCCACCGGGAAGAAGCTTACCGGCACAATAGGCCGCGACATAAGAATAAATAAATAAATAAATACATACATACACACGTACATACTTGCATATACACTTAAAACATACATACATACATACAGACAGACAGACAGACAGACAGACAGACAGACAGACAAACTGAACAAATAAAACCTCTCTCTCTCTCACACACACACACACACACACACACACACACACACACACACACACACACACACACACACACACACACACACACACACACACACACACACACACACACACACACACACACACACACACACACACACACACACACACACACACACACACACACACACACACACATATACACGCTCACACACACACACATGCCTGGACGGAAATAAGTCGGTCTCATTGAGGCAAATTACCGTCCGCTAACGCCCATTACAAACACAAGGCTACACGCCTCGCGCCCGCCTCACCAGATGGCGCTGAATCGTCGCCCGCGGAGAAAAGTGCCTCGGGAACCCTTGATGGGCGCGGGTTTGTACTCGAGGCGTCACGCGAGAGAGTTTGTTATCACGTCACGCTCGCCCTGTACTCAGCCGGCTTGCCAAGGGTGTGTGTATGTGGGAGGGAGGGGAAAGTCACCATGGTCTGATCACATGCTAGACTCGCGATTGGCAGTCAAAACCTTCCCCGAAAGAGCTTGGATGTGCATAGTTACGGATTTCTTGCGTGTCATTCACTCCATGGTCTCATTACGTGCTGGACTCGCGGTTGCTAGCCAGTATATATAGCCTTACCTAAAGAGCTTGAAGATATACAGCGATTGATCTTTGTGTGTGTTAGTGTGTTTGAACGTCTGTCATTCACCATAGTCTGATTACGTGTTAGACTCGCGGTTGACAATCTGTACCCCGAAAAATAAGCTTGGGATTCCGCAATGACGAATTTCTATGTGTGTGTGTGTGTGTGTGTGTGTGTGTGTTTGTAAGTGTGTGCGTTCGTGCTTTAAGTGGGTGGGTGAGTGGGTGTGTCCTGGCATATATTTTTTTCTGCTTTTAATTTATGTATTGGGTAATATTTAAAAGGAAGCAGAGGGCAGCCGACTGAGGGGGTGAAGGGGGCAGCTGGAGTAAGGTTTGTGAGGGCGGCAGCAGCAGGACGAGACTTAAAGAGGAGGGGAAGAGGAGGAGGTGGCGGTGGGGGTGATGGAGGAGGGAGCAAGGTAGAGGCAAGAGGGTCAGCGTGGCACAGGAACACCTCTTTTTTTCTTTTCTTTTTAGAGCCCGACTGGAATGGTTCACATTTTTATGGAGACTCGCTGCTTGAAGTTCGTTTTGATCTGAATTACGGCTTTTTCCTCTTATTCATCCTCCCTTGTTCCATTTCTTCCCTTCTGTTTTCATCTTTTTACCTACGAAAGGCTCCGGAGTGACGAAGAAGAAGAAGAAGAAGAAGTAGCAGATGATTTCGCGTAGAGCTGAACTGCAGGTTTTCCTTTTCTCTCCCTCCTCGCTCCTTCCTTTTATTTTCCTTCTGTTTTCATGAAGCTCCAAAGTGACGAAGAAGAAGCAGCTGTAGATAATTTCATGTAGAACTGAATTACGGCTTTTTTCCCTTCTTTTTCTCTCCCTCCCTCCCTCCGTCTCTCCTTTTCTTTTCTTCTTATCTACGCAAGGGTTCGGAGTGACGTAGAAGAAGCACCTGCAGATAATGTCAATGGAAGGGAGAATACTATGCTTTTGCAACGACCTGGCACCAAAAGCTATTTAGAACCGTAAGGTATATAACCAAATTCTACCTTGTTATCTTACCTTATAATCTAACCTTATCAAAAGTTGTTTCAAGTCTGCGCCATGTAAAAAAGAAAAGAAAATCTATCTCCACAGCGTCACTCTTTTACTGATATCACAAACCCTTCAGTCCCGTACGTAACCAAACACAGTTTTACCTTATTATCTTACCCTCAAAAGTGGCCATACACGGAAAACAAGAACAACTCCCTCTCCAGCGGTTCCCTTTTGTCATGTGCCTCGTACTGCATCCAGGAAAACACAACACGGCTTTAGCAGCGACGAAGGCGAACCAAAAAGTGCGAGGCATGAGCAGACCAGGATATACAGTTGTGCCGTCAGCTGGCAAAGCGGGAGGGGAGAGATGGCTAGGAACGGCAGCGGCAAAAGGGGAGCTAATACGGAGAGAGAGAAAATGGATGGAGGGGCTGTAGGGGGAAATTCAGGTGAAAAGAAAGGCTTGCTGGGTTCACTGACGACAACAAAGATAGAGAGAGAGATGCATTATTTAAAGGTGGTGTGTTGAGGGGACTGGTAGTTGTATGTAGTCAGTATATGTTAGGTTAGTGAGCTTCATGATAATGGTTAGGGCGTCTCTTAGTAGGGTTTGTAAAAGAGTAGATAGTAGATAGAGAGAGAGAGAGAGGGTCAAAGAACTTGTTAATAGAATGTCAGAATTCATTATAAATTCTAATGATAAAGAAGAGAATTATATACTGCAGCATCATTTCTCTGTGACGTAAACTCTCTCTCTCTCTCTCTCTCTCTCTCTCTCTCTCTCTCTCTCTCTCTCTCTCTCTCTCTCTCTCTCTCTCTCTCTCTATCTATTTCTTTCTCTCTCTTTCTTTCGCTCTCGCTCACACTTTTCTGGCAAGGCGAAAGAAAATACAAGGAAGGGATAAACGAATGCTATTGTTTCTCGTTTTCCATCACAAGTTTTTTTATTCTCTCTCTCTCTCTCTCTCTCTCTCTCTCTCTCTCTCTCTCTCTCTCTCTCTCTCTCTCTCTCTCTCTCTCTCTCTCTCTCTCTCTCTCTCTCTCTCTCTCTCTCTCTCTCTCTCTCTCTCTCTCTCTCTCTCTCTCTCTCTCTCTCTCTCTCTCTCTCTCCGCTACATTTTATATTTTGAATTCGGAGCGCGGGGGATCTTTCTGACCTTTTCCTTTGTACTCTTTGTTTTCTTTTCCTCGGGGTTAATCAGAGTCTCATTAACTAAGCGTTCAGTGGACAGAATAATCTCGCTCCTGCCAGGCGTGCAGCGCGCTTCCTTCTGTTAGATAGCGCTCCAGCCCTTCCCTGCGCGATGCCGCTTGTGGTTATGGTTGTGGTCGTGGTAGTGGTTGTAATTGTGGTTGTGCTGGTGGTGGTTGTGGTTGTGGTTGTGTGGGTGGTGGTTGTGGTGGTTAGAGGTTATAGAAGAGAAATGCTGAACTTAAATGATATCTCGCACTGCATTTTTTATCTCATATTTTGGTGAAATTTACACACACACACACACACACACACACACACACACAAACTCTCTCTCTCTCTCTCTCTCTCTCTCTCTCTCTCTCTCTCTCTCTCTCTCTCTCTCTCTCTCTCTCTCTCTCTCTCTCTCTCTCTCTCTCTCTCTCTCTCTCTCTCTCTCTCTCTCTCTCTCTCTCTCTCTCTCTCTCTCTCTCTCTCTCTCTCTCTCTCTCTCTCTCACTGCCATTATAATATATGAGTGATAAAAAGTAGTTCTGTGTCATTATACGTCTAAAAATTAACAAATCGTACCTTGAATTACTTTATTTACGTAGTAGATGAGTCAGGTATTCATGCAAGTGTTGATAAAGTGTCATGCGGAGTATTAAGAAAATCATATCAATAAATTATTATCATGGATCAAACAAATTAACTTCAATATTCTTTATTTTTATATAGATTTTTATTTCCAGTTAGAAGTGATTGCATCCCTCCCAGCATGGGCATAGCATAGCATTCCGCCACAGATGTTAAATTCATTTCTGACATTCTGTTGCAAAGGTGGTGTGTGTGTGTGTGTGTGTGTGTGTGTGAGTGTGAGTGCCTCCTATGTCTCTGTCTTTTTACGTGCGTGTCCTTCCTCCTCCTCTTCCTCCTCCTCCTCCTCCTCCTCCTCCTCCTACCCCTCCTCCAACTCCTACCCCTCCTCCAATTCCTCCCCCCTCCCTTCTCCTCGTCTCTCCATGCTCCATTGATCAGTAAGCAACCACCAGTGATGGAGTGGCAACTGGTTTCTGTTCTGTGATGGTCAGCGGCAAGGGAACAAAGCGAGTTCAAACAGAATGAACTTTTTCTCTTCCTTAGCGTGTGCTTCGTAGGCTGATGAATTAATCTGTTCTGGAGTGGGGGATAAATCTGCGTCGGTATTCTCAGTCGCTTTCATTTCCCACATTAACTATTTCCAAAAAATCAGGTTTTCATTAATGTTTTTTCACCACCATGGCACAGAAGACTGGTCAAACTGCTACCAAGGTCATAAAACTGTCTGCAAATGCCTTAAACTCATACGGAAGCCTTATTAAATGTGTGTACTTGGGTGCCGAAATGTTTGAGAATACGCGTCCTGCCTGTAAAATTTTCTGTATAGCGCAAATTTTCCTGCGTCGGCTCCGGAAAGTTGTTTGAAACTTTGCGTAGGAAACTCCAGTAGCCAAGACCGAATTCCGGTAACCCCTATAATATCGTTGCTAAGTTATCTATATACATTTTTTTCAAGAATCATCATAAATTTTCAAGCCTTTCCAGTCCTATTTAAAATGCATCAGTAAATGTAGAATTGATGGCTTCTAGATCGAGCATAACAAACGGATCGAATATTTAAATAGATATTCTGTCGTTTTTTAAAGTAGACCAGCATATTTAAACCCTTTACCGTGGTTGACAATCCAGACTATTTTTTCAAGTATAACCACCCTCTAATTTTTTTTAATACATGATTTTTTCAGTCGTATTTTGAATTAGACGCCTTAGTAAATAGACATTCTTCTCTGCAAGCGAAGGGTTCAAGCATCATGGTATCCAGGATGCCTCACAAACGTCCCAAATCCTCCAGCAAACGTTGACGCTCGGGTCTCGCATCTGGCTGCCGCCGTGTACAGAGCGTCAGGTGTTGCTCGCCCTCTCCGCCGCCCCAAGCGTTCCCACACAGGTCTTGTGGGGCCTCAGTGCCGCTGTTACCAGTGTTTATCGTGCCGCTTTTTACACTGAAGTATCAAGGAAGTTTCCACATTCAGCTCACGTAAATAGAGGCAGCACGAGGCGCGCCCCTCTTTAAAGGCGGCCCAGGAAGAGAGGCAGCGAGGGAGAGGATGTGATGGTAAAGGCCACACGCTAGGCCGGGGCAGGACGGAATCATAGAGAAAATAATTAATCTCCCTCAGCACTCGAGGCCCCTTTGGAAGTGTGCCATCAAAAGAGCAAGTCTGGAACTGGTGGCATTGGATGCGGGCGGCCATTGAAGGCGTACTCTTTGAAGTTCGTGGGTTTTTTCCTGGAATGACCACTGTCCCTCCATCAGTAAGAGACAGGGCCGAGGCTGCACACACGAGCGGGGAGCGAATAAAAGCGAGACGGAAAAATTATTCGGCAAACAAACAACATGAATACGATGCTTTCCTACCTCCTCCTCCTCCTCCTCCTATTACTACTACTACTACTACTACTACTACTACCACTACCACTACCACTACCACTACTACCACTTCTACTACTACTACTACTAGTACTACTACTACTACTATTACTACTACTACTACTACTACTACTACTACTACTACTACTACTACTACTACTACTACTATTACCACTACCATTACTACTACTACTACTACTACTACTACTACTTTGATGACAGATGCTTCACTATAGGATCTCGTCAGTTAGGCTCCTAAAGTACTTTGGGCACGATAACCCTTTGAACTACACCCAGAGATGGTATATTCCGCGCGTGAAGGTTCTCCCCACACGACTCGTAGAAATTGTGCACGTGAACTGTTGGTGCAAGGAGCATAAAACGGCGAGGAGACAACTAAGTCCTGTTATATCACTACTATACCTCGCGATTATAACTACGTGCAATTTAAGCCGTATGGGAACCGCCAGCAACGTCGGGGAGGCAAAAGGAAAGGCGATGTAGTGAGTTGTCTGGTCTGGCGGTCAAACAAAGCGATGTGAACCATTAAAGCTATTAAACTAATTTTACGAAGATCGCTTCCACACCGCCAGTGGCCCTTTTCCTCCCTCAGCTCCCTTCCCTCCTCTTTCCTTTCCTTTCCCTCCTCTTTTCTTTCCTTTCCTTTCCTTTATTTTCCTTCTGTTTCCATTCCCTTCCATTCCTTTCCCGCTGCAGCACGGAATCGTTCAGGATAAAAGGAACTTGGGTACTCTGGCGTTCGTGAAGGTAGGAAGGAAATTTCACTAGAATGAGTTTTGCTAGACACTGAGAGCATAGGGAAAATAAGATGATGATTAGTGAACAGCCGCTATATTTTCGTTCATAAACATGTTCATGTATTATACCATATTTGAGTGGATAGTTAATGAAATAATAGTAGTAGTAGGAATAACAGTAGAAGTAGTAGTAATAGTAGTGGTAGTAGTAGTAGTAGTAGTAGTAGTAGTAGTAGTAGTAGTAGTAGTAGCAGCACCAAAAGCAGTAATACGGGCGAGAGAGGTAGCGTAATAGGTAATAACAGACCTAATAAGAGAAGCAGTACCTCTACTTCTGAATCAACAGAAGCCTTACCCACGGCGCAGAGGAATTGTGACAAACCTACCAAAATGCAGCCGATGCCTTATGGGGATGTAGCTCAGTAAGGGGAGTACACAGTGCGAAGAATTAGGTGCTGAGAGAGAATATTGCCTATCGATTGTGTGTATGTGTGTGGGGGTGCTTAGGAGTGAGGAGGACGTGTGGTTGGTAAGTGTGTGTGTGTGTGGGTGGGGGTGGTATTCAAGTTCAATAAATGAGAGAGAGAGAGAGCATATCCAATCGGCCTGCCCATCAACCAACATATGAACTGACAGGCTAACGTCCAGCAAGCGTTTCGTCTTCTGCTTTCATGTAAAATTGATGTCCGAGTAACGCTGAACTCCGATGAGGAATGAAAGTTGTATCTGTTGAGAAGAGCAGCTCATCAGGTATTTTTTGTTTTGAATAGTTCAGGAAGACAATGTCACTCACGCGGCGCGGCGAGGTGCTTAAATAAGAAGTAGTAAAGTTGAACAGCTGTCCTATGTGTCTATAACGTGAAAGGTTACTGGTATGGTGGGATACGTTAGAAGAGTATAGACAAATGCTGATGAAAATGTTTGCATGTATACGTGTGTGTGTGTGTGTGTGTGTGTGTGTATATAGTTTATAATCCTGAGACAATATATATTTGAACTCGAATTATGTCTATTCGATTGCCCAGACGTGTCAATTTCATAATCAAAGATGTAGGACAGATGTTTAATGTATTCCCCAGACTATTTGTGGCTCAGGTTGAACCCCTGTCTATATTCAGTGTTCCGAATCGCGATTCGCAGCTGGTTCATCAATAACGTGTTACATGTCTCGTGTCTTTGTTTCTTCAGTAGAAAGAACATGTTTAGTCCCGTTTTTTATTTGTTTTTTCATTTTTTTTGTTTTTACATTGTTACGGCCCCCTTACTCCCTTGCCCCAGGTTCTCGGCCATAACTACTTTTAATGAAAAACAACAAGGGAAAAGGTAGACCACATTAATAATTAACAATATTTATTTAAATATAAGATAACTTTAGACTAAGTACTCCTTAAAACTACCATACTTACTAAAACCACAACATAAACACAAGCACAGATACGTCTTCCTTGTTTACGAGGCTTGCGAGAATCTATCACCAAAACAACTGAGCGCAACTCTCTCTATACAAGTCTGCTCCTCACTCACTAACTCTCACTGACTCCACACTCCCTCAACACACCCACAACTCACTCTATATCTCTCCTCCTCGGCCTCACACCCACATGGTACTCACCCTCGTGGTCCTTTCCACCACTGTGGTCCACCCGACCACATCACACCACCACAGCGCTGCCAAGAGGTAGCGAGACCTCCCTTGATCTGACCTTATACGCCTTACCCAACGGGCGCGTCAAGCATACGCCTCCGCTGCCTCAACACATCCCCTCTCTGCCATCATTCACCCTCACACATCACACATCAAATCCCTAACCAACACATTCACACAACATCAGTCATTCACTCCTATTTTCAATAATCCATTCACACAACGTCTACAATCTTAATTTACGTGGGAGGGTCACAACGTTTCAAATCCGGCGG
>NW_026112326.1:0-20000 GCF_024679095.1 Eriocheir sinensis | reverse complement strand
GAGCTCAAGATCCTTTGATTAATACTCTTCTCCTAATAAAACTTGATAAATAAACCAACGATGGAGAGGAAGGGATGGACGCCGGGGTTTCTTTAGAGGAGGAAGCGACACGATAGGGACAAAAAAGAGCTGGAAGTGTAAAAGTGGGCCGTTGAACGCCATGGATAAAGGATGAGTGGACAAACGGGACTTGAAAGAGGGAAGAGACGGGGCGCGAGAGACCGAGCTAGGCCGAAAAGGGGGAAAAAGGGAGAGATTGAATTCTTCGGCTGAGGGAAGATGAATGAGGAGGAAGAGATCTAGAGGTACAAGAAAGTGACGACGAAGGCGATTCAGCACAAGTCTTGGGTGAAGAAAATACACTTCAGAGACAAGCTAAAAATAAGGATCTCAATAACAACAGGGAAGACGAATGATGAGAAAGAGTTACAGAGGTACAAGAAAGCGACGACGAAGGCGACTCAACACATGTCTGGACTGAACAAAAAACACTTCAAAGGAAAACTGAAAAGAAGGATAAGAATAAAAATAAACGATAACAAGGACACACTACGTATTTTCTCTCTCTCTCTCTCTCTCTCTCTCTCTCTCTCTCTCTCTCTCTCTCTCTCTCTCTCTCTCTCTCTCTCTCTCTCTCTCTCTCTCTCTCTCTCTCTCTCTCTCTTTGTCTCTTTTTCGCCTGGAAGTAAGATAATAGTTTAGCGACAGCCGCGAGTTAAGTGCTTGAATTTTTTCTAGCTCTTTTCTTTTTTCTCGACGCTGGTGGTGGTGGTGGTGGCGGAGTGGGGGGGGACCGGTGGCAAGGGGTTGGGGGCGCGGGCGCAGGGCGCGGTGCTGCCCCCTAGAGGCTTCGGGGGCGGTGAGCGTTTCGACTTTTCAGAGTGGGGCTTTTAGGGGCGCTGGTAATTGAATATAGCCAATCTTGTCCCACTTTTTCACCCTCCCTCTCTCCCTCCACCCTTCTCTCTCTCTCTCTCTCTCTCTCTCTCTCTCTCTCTCTCTCTCTCTCTCTCTCTCTCTCTCACCCTTTCTTCCACCTCCTCATCGTCATTACCCTCAACCTCCTCAACCTTCTTCTTTCTCTTCATTCCCTCAGCATTTTTTCACTCTCCCTCCCCCAACCGATCTCTCATTCTCTCCCTCACTCTCTCACCCTTTCCTCCTCCTCATCGTCATTACCCTCAACGTACTACTCCTGTTGATCTTTCTCTTCATTCCCTCCTCCTTCTCTTTCTCTTTCTTTCGTTCCCTTTTAGTTTACTCTTAGTTTCCGTATTAAGGGTGAGGATAGTATACTAAAAGTACGTTCATAGGTGTAGTAGTAGTAGTAGTAGTAGAAATTGTTG
This sequence comes from Eriocheir sinensis, assembly GCF_024679095.1. Taxonomy (NCBI): domain Eukaryota; kingdom Metazoa; phylum Arthropoda; class Malacostraca; order Decapoda; family Varunidae; genus Eriocheir; species Eriocheir sinensis. The sequence continues at coordinate 18,654 of NW_026112326.1, read as the reverse complement.
TTTCTCCTTTTTCTATTATCTGTTTGTGGCGCTGGTGGAAGCAAAAATAGCGAAAGGAAAAGAAATCTCACGTTGTTGGCTGTTTTCCATGCGCGGAGTGACCCTCATTCCTCTTCCAAACCCTCGCCTCGGAGTCCCCCTGTCGCTGCCTGCCTCCCTCTTGGCCGCCTTCCAAAACTTTCCGCGTCTTCATTTGCGGCCCGAGAACGCTGAGTTGAGGTGTGACAGCCGAAGAACAGACCTGATGGGGCGAGAGGAGAGAAGAAGGGGAAGTGGGACGGACGGGTGGCGCGGGTGATAGGGTCCAGGAAAATGTGTGTGTGTGTGTGTGTGTGTGTGTGTGTGTGTGTGTGTGTGTGTGTTTGGATTATTCAGAAAAAACAAAAAACATAACATATCGGCACCTCAGTTCGCCTGTTCGTAAAGTCTCTCTTAGAAGTTGCTCGGATTCTGATAGACTGTTTTGTGATTCTAGACGTAGTTTTACACGACCTCTGCGCCTGGAACGGGAAAAAACACCCATGCAAACCAGGTTAATCTTCTTTGCGGCCCCGGGAAATAGTCGTTTAATAATATGGACCATAATTTCCACAGACTTACATTCATACTGTACCTTAACGGCGTACAGACAACAAATGCACTTCTCTTAGTTGATATTATGAAAGTAAACTAAACTCACAAATCGGTAACCCTTTCCTTCCTCCGTATTTTAATCCCCTCGAAGGCATACCATTTTTCACTCCCTCCTTGATTCATACCGTCACCCACATCGCCTCTCGTCGTCGCGGGATCTATAGAAAAGAGCACTATTACCACCACTGCCTTCTCCTTCCCTTGACTTTGGTTTGGGATCCCGACGCCCTCTGACCTGAAGCCTTCGCGCTGGTGTATGGGCAGACCGCCAAGAACGAGGCCACAGAGGAGGAGGAAGAGGAGAACGGAAAGAAGCTGCTCGTAGGAAAAGGGAAATGGGAAGGGCGTTGAATGTACTGGAATGAAAAGGGAAAAGTTGAGAAATGGAGTGGAGAGAGAGAGCACACACTGTTAGACGTGATAAATGAAGGAGAGAGAGAGAGAGAGAGAGAGAGAGAGAGTTGAGCAAACAGGGAAGTAAAAAAACGAAAAATGAAAGAATGTAAAAGAAAAAAATTGAAGGAGAGAAAGGTAACGAAGAAGAGGAAAAAGAGGAGGATGGAAGGAAGGAGGTCAGAGGGAGGGTGAGGGAGAGGGAAGGTTAGGTGTGAAGAGCCAAGTTATAACCGTGATAGAGCAGCGTGTAATGGTCGAGATCCCGGCAGAAAGTGCGGAATAAAGCACGTTTTTCCGCGGCCCCTCAGAACACTCGCGTAATGAAGAGGGAGAAAAGTCTGGCTGCATTTTCTCTCTCACGTCTTTTAGCCTTCTTTTCTTTTCTTCACTCGCCTCCTCTTCCTTTTAAATCTTGGAAGAGAGAACAAAAGGGAGGAGCGCCACAGTAGTAGATAGACAGACCTCCACCAACACGGGAAGGTCCAATATAATCTGAGCTCTTTTCTTTTTCTTGTGTACTCCTGAATACGTTTTTTTTTTCCAATCTTTTATGTTCTCGTTTTACTTTTTTTCATTTGTGAGGAAGATTAGGTGACCCCAATATTTAAATGGACTTTTTTTTTGCATCGAAATAACACCTTAATTATCTCGCGGCGTTTATTCAACGTAACTCTTTTTTCTTCTTATTTTGAGGAAGAGTAGAAAGGTGAGTCCACAGCAGTCGTCCCTAACCAGTAGAATGATCCTAGTGCCGTAACCTACCTGTTCAATATACTCCTAAATATCTCGATGCAGTCTATAGTAAACATAGAAATCACCGTTATGACTAATAGTTCGTAAACTAAACTCCTGTGACATCCCCGTTACGTTACCAGGGAAATATTTTAAACAAGGCCTGAAATGTTTAAATGCCCTTAGTTTTTACAGAATCATCATCATTCAGCTTCGAAACAACACTTAATTCTTACCTAGACAGGCACCCCACCGAGTCACACCGTATGTAGTGTTCTCATTAACCTTCCTAACTAAGGTTTACCTGTAGCTACCTGTAATTAAGACTGTCAACTTACCTACCTATCTACGTTTCCGTGTCTATATGCCCTGATTCTGGGCCCTGACACATGTAGCTATCTACCTATCTACGTTTCCGTGTCTATATGCCTTGATTCTGGGCCCTGACACATGTAATCAAGACTGTCAACTTACGAAGTTCCGGTGTCTATAAGGACCGTATTATTAAGCATTTCGGTGCCCACGCTCACATAATTGACAAGGCTTTCGTAGGAGTTTTGGGGCATTTCCAGAGGTAGTTTTATGACCCTGGTGGTAGTCTGACCATTTGTCTATGCCATGAGCCTACAAAAACACTCAGTAGAACCCGATTGATCTCTTTGTCGGCCTATCGTAATAGCTGATGTGAGAGGCGGATGGGTCTAGTTCTGGTTCACCCGTGAGTCACCACCACCACCACCACCGCCACCAGCACCAGTACTCCTCTTACCCTGTGGTCCCCGGGGGTTGTAATGGTAGCAGACACGGGCGTCGCGGCGGCCGAGACATGTGTTCGTGACGGGCAGTATTAACACTCCCCGATAATCCCCGCGGCGTGGATGAAATAGTGTGTGTTCCCAATCGACCGGAAGCCGCGTAGTGTGTTAGTGCTTACCCCAGGCCACTCGCGGACTCACCAGAGGGCTATACACTCTCCCTCTCTGTCTCTGTGTCTCTGCCTTTCTTTCTCTATTTTTCTATCTATCTCAAGTTTATCCTGTTGCTTTGGACGACGAGGGACTGAAGGCTACACTTTCTCTCTCTCTCTCTCTCTCTCTCTCTCTCTCTCTCTCTCTCTCTCTCTCTCTCTCTCTCTCTCTCTCTCTCTCTCTCTCTCTCTCTCTCTCTCTCTCTCTCTCTCTCTCTCTCTCTCTCTCTCTCTCTCTCTCTCTCTCTCTCTCTCTCTCTCTCTCTCTCTCTCTCTCTCTCTCTCTCTCTCTCTCTCTCTCTCTCTCTTCCTATCTATCAAGTTTATCCTGTTCCTTTCCATGGCGAAGGACAAAGAGGATGCGAAGGTCGGGATAAGGAGAGGGACGTGTTTTAAAGGACGTGGATAGAATGATGAGGAAGAGAAGGAGGAGAGGGATGTGTGGTAAGGAGAGGAAGGGGAGCGTGGGAGGAGGTGAGAGGAAGGGGCTGAGGGAAGGGAAGCAGAAGGGAGAGGCTGTATTAAAAAAAAGAATAGGTTAATGATTTGAGGAAGGAAAAGGAAGGGAGGAAGGAGACGCACTCTGCCTGTCTATCTCTATCTATCTATCTATCAAACTATGTGCTTGCCTATTGCTCTAACCCTGCCAGTCTTTCTTTTTATCTACCTGTCTATCTCTATCTATCTATCTATTTATCTCTATGCTGCCCTTTTCTGTTACTGTTGCTTCTTTGTCCGTATTCTTTGCCCTAGCTGTATTTATTTTCCGTTATTTTCACAGTGGCAAGCGTTTGACATCCGGTAATTCATGTAAGGGACGGGTTACCTGGTCAGTATTCCGGACCTTGTTGCTTTTCCCTTTTCGATGTATTTATGAACGTATTTTGTAGGGCAAGCTGGTCTCTTTTTGTTCTTCTTGCTTTTCTGACGTTTTATTTATCATTCTTGTCAGGCTTTGTGTAATTTTAGTTGATTCATCTGTGTGTGTGTGTGTGTGTGTGTGTGTGTGTGTGTGTGTGTGTGTGTGTAATTCACTACGGCCTGATCACGAGTTGGACTCGCTTTCGCCAGCAGGTACCCTCCCGACGTGAGCAAGTGCTCATTATCGTCGATCTCTGGGTACTGCCTGGACCTCACACACCACACACCTCATCCCCCTTGTTCAGTAACCACTCCTAGTCAACTGAAAGAATCCGGCCTGAGCGGGGCTCGAACCGCCGCGTGTTTGGCCTTGAAGCCTTGCCGATCAGCGCTCTACCGACTGAGCTAACGGAGCGGTGTAGCTACCGGAGCGGTGTGTGTGTGTGTGTGTGTGTGTGTGTGTGTGTGTGTACCCCTATAGTTTTACAGTGTACCTACTATTTCTTTTATCATATTTTTCCCTTTTCCCTCCCTTCATATTTCCTTCATTTCCTACCATTATCATCTCTATGTGTACGTTTATCGCTGCGTTTATTACATTATTATTCCACGTCGTTATTTTTTATCACGGCGTTTCCCTTCTGCCTCCCGCGTTGTTTGTTTCCCTTCATTATCTCGCCCATTAGCGGACTAGTCCACTCATCCCCTTGTCGCTCCTCATTTCCCTTCATTATCACAACCATTAGCACACTAGTCCTCCTCTCATCCCCTTGGCGGACTCACTCTCATCCAGTTCGCCCCCTCGCTCGAGAGTTTTCAGTTTAGGCGAATCATTTATCGTCAAACGTTTCTACCCTGCTGCAACGTTTCCGGGTATTAAGAGCAGGGCAGAGGCATTAGCAGCAGCAACAAAGGTTTTGGCGCCTATCCGCGAACGCTCAGTCAATCGTTCAAAGCTCCCTGAAGACCCGCTTAAGTCCGTGTGTGATCAGGGCCGCGGGGGAACCAACCGTGCGTGTGCGTGGCTGGCGACACTTTGATGCTGGTGGTCGTGTGTTGCCTGTTACCGCATGAAGACTCGTAGCCTCAAACACTCACGTTCATGGTAACACACAAAGTAACACACACACACACACACACACATACATACACACACGCACGCTCCTGAGTCTTCACAGTTTCACGCTAGGTCATAATTTTTCTCCATTTTGTTCTCAGTGTAAGATATATATGTGAAATTAAGTATCGTATGGTGATGGGTTTCCTTATACATTGCTCTTTAAGCCTTTCCCTTTCCAATCAAACCCCTTCACTTCCCTCTTTTAACTCTCTTCCATCCCCAGCCCTTCCCTTCCCCTCCCATTCTCACTCCAATCCCCATATACATCACCCTCTCTCCATTCCCCTATCCTCCCCCCATTCTTAATACTCCTACCAAACCTCTCCCTTTCTCTCCCCTTCCTCCTCTTCCCAATCCCCAAATTCATCAATCCCTTTCCCTTCCATTCTCGTAATCCTGCTCTTTCCAAAGGCACACACACATGGATATAGTACACGTAATCTTTTTCATTATACAAAGCCTTATAGTTGATTAATGTATATAGAAGCGAGAGGGGAGTAGATAATAAAGCATAGATTGTTAACGAAGGCAGCCTTAGGTTATAGGAAGCTGAAAGTAGGTACATAGAAAGGAAAAGAAGAGAAAAAAAGACATAAAGAGGAAGAGGTGTATGTGTGTGTGTGTGTGTGTGTGTGTGTGTGTGTGTGTGTGTGTGTGTGTGTGTGTGTGTGATCTCTTTTATTACTGCGGACAGACGGAAGTTGTAAGAAAGTAAACAGACTGCTCTCTCTCTCTCTCTCTCTCTCTCTCTCTCTCTCTCTCTCTCTCTCTCTCTCTCTCTCTCTCTCTCTCTCTCTCTCTCTCTCTCTCTCTCTCTCTCTCTCTCTCTCTCCCTCACACACACACACACACACACACACACACACACACACACACACACACACTTAATGGGAAATCAGACACGGGAACCAGCCTAAGATAAAATGGGCTAAAATATATGGGCTCATAAATAATAGGGAGAGAGAGGGAAGGGGCGAGGGGAGGAAACGGAGAGAGAGAGAGAGAGAGAGAGAGAGAAGGAAGGAAGGAAGGGGAGGAGGAGGCGAAAACTCATCTAAGCGCGAAGGGGTGACTCAACACTTCGCTCTTTTTGTTGTTGTTTAGTTATTATTGTTGTTCTGAATTTGAGAATCATAACACACACACTGATCGCCAGTATGGGTTCCGCAAGGGGCGTTCTACTGGTGATCTCCTAGCCTTCTTAACTGACTCTTGGTCATCCTCTCTTAGCCGTTTCGGTGAAACTTTTGCTATTGCGCTGGACATATCCATAGCTTTTGATAGGGTCTAGCACAAATCTTTGCTTTCAAACTACCCTCCTACGGTTTCTATCCTTCTCTCTGTACCTTTATCTCCAGTTTCCTTTCTGACCGTTCTATTTCTGCCGTGGTAGACGGTCACTGTTCTTCCTAAATCTATTAACAGTGGTGTCCCACAGGGTTCTGTCCTATCTCCACTCTTTTCTGTTGTTCATTGATGATCTTCTTTCCAAAACGAACTGTCCTATCCATTCCTACGCCGATGATTCCTCTGCATTACTCAACTTCTTTTAATAGAAGACCCACCTTCAGGAACTTAACGACTCAAGGCTGGAGGCTTCAGAACGCTTAACCTCAGACCTTACTATCATTTCTGATTGGGGCAAGAACCTGGTGTCCTTCAATGCCTCAAAAACTCAATTTCTTCACCTATCAACTTGACACAACCTTCCAAACACCTATCCCCTATTCTTTGACAACACTCAGCTATCACCTTCCTCAACACTAAACATCCTCAGTCTATCCTTAACTCAAAATCTCAACTGGAAACTTCATATCTCATCTCTTACTAAATCAGCTTCCTCGAGGCTGGGGGTTCTGTACCGTCTCCGCCAGTTCTTCTCCCTGCACAGTTGCTGTCCATATACAGGGCCTTGTCCGCCCTCTTATGGAGTATGCATCTCATGTGTGGGGTGCTCCCTCACACAGCTTTTCTGGACAGAGTGGAGGCTCTTCGTCTCATCAGCTCTCCTCCTCATACTGATAGTCTTCTACCTCTTAAATTCCGCCGCAATGTTGCCTCTCTTTCTATCTTCTATCGATATTTCCACGCTGACTGCTCTTCTGAACTTGCTAACTGCATGCCTCCCCCCCTCCCGCAGCCCCGCTGCACTCGACTTTCTACTCATGCTCATCCCTATACTGTCCAAACCCCTTATGCAAGAGTTAACCAGCATCTTCACTCTTTCATCCCTCACGCTGGTAAACTCTGGAACAATCTTCCTTCATCTGTATTTCCTCCTGCCTACGACTTGAACTCTTTCAAGAGGAGGGTATCAGGACATCTCTCCTCCCGTATTTGATCTTGCTTTCGGCCACCTCTTTTGTTTCTTTTTTAGGAGCAGCGAGTAGCGGGCTTTTTTTTATTATTGTTTTCTTTTTTTGTGTGCCCTTGAGCTGCCTCCTTTGTTGTAAAAAAAAAAAAAAACTCAAACATATACACAAACAAACACACAACCTCCCTTTCCCCCCACTCCCCCCACCACACACACAGAGAAAGAGAGCAAAAGAGAGAAAGAGAGCAAAAGAGAGAGAGAGGGGGCGAGGCAGGCAGAGTCATACTATAGGAGAGTTTATCATCCTCATCCCTTTAACCTCCCGGGCCCGGCTGGAGTAGTCGTCGTCGTCCTTTTCCTGCGCCCCGCCGCCAGTCATGTTCCGCCCGCCCTCGACATGTGTAAGGCACCCTCGCGGCTTTAGTCCGGCTGCTGCCTTCTGTCGCATCACTCTTGCAGCCTCCACCCGCGACCCCCCTCACCAACCCAGGACGCTGCAAACTCTCCACCTCCTCTCAGCCCCTTCCTTCCTTCATACTCTCCACTCCTTCACAGCCACCCTCCTCAGACACCACACACCACCACGGACTGTGCATATACTCTACACCTCCTCTCATTCTCTCATCCCTCCTTAAACTCCGCCATCAACCTCGGGCGATGAACATACTCTCCACCTCCTCTCACTCCACTCCCAGCCCCTCACAAATTCCACTCACCAACCCCGGACAATGCATATACAAGGACTCTCTACCCCCTCACTCCACTCTCAGCCTCCCTCCAACTCCACCAACCCCGGACGATTCATATACTCTCCACCTCCTCTCACTCCACTCCCAGCCTCCCTCCAAACTCCTTCAACCACGGACATACTCTTCACCCTTCACTCCCTCACTCCCGCTCCTCCTTTTCTCTCCTTCCTTCCTTCTAGCGGCCTGTTTGCTGTTTGTTTTTACCCTCCTCGTAAAGGTTCCATGACTGCCCGTGGAATTATCTCGGCTATGTTTGTCCTCATAAAATGCTGACAACCCTTTGCTGCGTGTATGTCTTTGTTTCTAGTTTAGTTTAGTTCCTCCTTTGTGCTGTAAAAGGCAAAGGTTTCGCATTAAAAGTAGATAAATTGATGACCCTCGCTGCGTATATGTCTTTATTACTCTTTAGTTTAGTTTAGTTTCCTTTTTGTAATGAATAAGGCAACGTTTTTATAATATAAGTAGACAGGTTGATGACCCTTGTTGTGTAGATGTGTTTTTTTTTTACAGCTAAGGAGACAGTTCAAGGGCGTAAAGAAAAAAAAAAGAAAAAAAAAGCCCGCTACTCACTGCTTCCGAACAGAGGTCAAAGGAGTGTCCAAAAAGAGAGGTCAATTTCGGGAGGAGAGGTGTCCTGATACCCTCCTCTTGAAAGAGTTCAAGTCGTAGGCAGGAGGAAATACAGATGAAGGAAGATTGTTCCAGAGTTTACCAGCGTGAGGGATGAAAGAGTGAAGATGCTGGTTGACTCTTGCATAAGGGGTTTGGACAGTATAGGGATGAGCATGAGTAGAAAGTCGTGTGCAGCGGGGCCGCGGGAGGAGGGGAGGCATGCAGTTAGCAAGTTCAGAAGAGCAGTCAGCATGAAAATATCGATAGAATATAGAAAGAGAGGCAACATGGTGGCGGAATTTGAGGTAGAAGACTATCAGTATGAGGAGGAGAGCTGATGAGACGAAGAGCCTTTGACTCCACTCTGTCAAGGAGAGCTGTGTGAGTGGAGCCCCCCCACATGAAGCATACTCCTTACGAGGGCGGACAAGGCCCGTGTAAATGGATAGCAACTGTGCGGGGGAGAAGAACTGGCGGAGACGATACAGAACGCCCAGCCTCGAGGAAGCTGATTTAGTAAGAGATGAGATATGAAGTTTCCAGTTGAGATTTTGAGTTAAGGATAGACCGAGGATGTTTAGTGTTGAGGAAGGTGATAGCTGAGTGTTGTCAAAGAATAGCGGAAAATTGTTTGGAAGATTGTGTCGAGTTGATAGGTGGAGAAACTGTTTTTTTGAGGCGTTGAACGACACCAGGTTCCTCTTGCCCCAATCGGAAATAATAGTAAGGTCTGAGGCTAAGCGTTCTGTTGCCTCCAGCCTTGAATCGTTAATCGTTAAGTTCCTGTAGGGTGGGTCTTCTATTAAAAAAAGTTGAGTAATGCAGAGTGGAGTCATCGGTGTAAGAATGGATAGGATAGCTCGTTTTGGAAAGTAGATCATCAATGAACAACAGAAAGAGAGTGGGAGATAGGACAGAACCCTGTGGGACACCACTGTAAATAGGTTTAGGGGAAGAACAGTGACCGTCTACCACAGCAGAAATAGAACGGTCAGAAAGGAAACTGGAGATAAAGGTACAGAGAGAAGGATAGAAACAGTAGGAGGGTAGTTTGGAAAGCAAAGATTTGTGCCAGACCCTATCAAAAGCTATTGATATGTCCAGCGCAATAGCAAAGTTTTCACCGAAACGATTAAGAGAGGATGACCAAGAGTCAGTTAGGAAGGCAAGGAGATCACCAGTAGAACGCCCCTTGCGGAACCCATACTGGCGATCAGATAGAAGGTCAGAAGTGGAAAGGTGCTTTTGAGTCTTCCGGTTAAGGATTGATTCAAAAGCTTTAGATAGACAAGAAAGTAAAGCTATAGGACGGTAGTTTGAGGGATTGGAACGGTCACCCTTCTTAGGCACAGGCTGTATGAAGGCATACTTCCAGCAGAAAGGAAAGTTAGAGTTAGAGAGAGCAAGGTTTTGGCATTTTCTATTAATGAAAGAGTTTTCGGTTAGTCGGAGAATAGATTTGGCACGATTCCGGGCAGAAAAGTAAAGTTCATAGTTACCATTAGTTTGAAGGCTCTGGTACTTTTTGTGAGCTGCCTCTCTATCATTGACAGCACGAGAACAAGCGTGATTAAACCAAGACTTTTTAGCGTGAGGAGTAGAGAAAGTACGTGGAATGTATGCCTCCATTCCAGAGACAATCACCTCTGTGATGTGCTGAGCACACACAGAGGGGTCTCTATCCTGGAAGCAATAATCATTCCACGGGAAATCGGAAAAGTACATCCTCAGGTCGTCCCACCGAGCTGAAGCAAAATGCCAGAAGCATCGCCTATTCGGTGGGTCCAGAGGGTGTACAGGAGCGATAGGACAGGATGCAAAAATAAGATTGTGATCGGAGGAGCCCAACGGAGAGAACAGTTTAACAGAATAAGCAGAAGGGTTTGAGGTAAGGAAGAGGTCTAGAATGTTGGGCCTGTCTCCAAGACGGTCGGGAATACGTGTAGGGTGCTGGACCAACTGCTCTAGATCGTTGAGGATAGCAAAGTTGTAGGCTTGTTCACCAGGCTGGTCAGTGAAAGAGGATGAAAGCCAAAGCTGGTGGTGAACATTGAAATCTCCTAGGATGGAGATTTCAGCGAAGGGAGAGTGGGTCATGATGTGCTGCACTTTAGAGTTCAAATAGTCAAAGAATTTTACATAGTTAGTAGAGTTAGGTGAGAGATAAACAGCACAGATGTATTTAGTAATAGAATGACAATGAAGTCTTAGCCAGATGGTGGAAAATTCTGAAGAATCAAAGTTGTGGGCACGAGAACAAATGATGTCGTTCCGCACGTAGACGCAACATCCAGCTTTGGATTGAAATTTGTCATAGAGATAGTAGGAGGGAATAGAGTAGAGATTGCTGTCAGTAGCCTCAGAAATCTGTGTTTCGGTGAGGAGGAGAAGGTGAGGTATAGAGGAGAAGAGATGGTGTTCCACAGAATGAAAATTAGAACGAAGACCGCGAATGTTGCAGAAATTGAGAAGAATGAGGTTCGAGGAGTTAACAAGACACCTCTCAGGCCAGCAGCCAGAAGGGAGTCCTCCCTGGGGAATTTTTGTTCCCCAGCAGGACTCAAGGCATAATCTGGTGTGCCATTTGAAATTTGAATTTTGGGAAAAGGTGTATATGTTGTGTGAATGTAGTTTGGTGTGGGTAGAGAGAGGATCTGTCTTCAGAGAGTATGCTGAACTACTCTCAGTGTTGAGTGAGACAATAGGGAAACAGTTAGTGAGGACATGGGAAGGGTCTTTGGGGGCTTCTGTCCTTCTCACCTCACATATATACCTCACCTGGAGTGGCTTGCGCCCGTTCGGTAGGTGTCTTCCTACCTACTCCAGTCCTACTGTTTAGTTTAGTTTAGTTTCCCCTTTGTGCTGAATAAGGCAACGTTTTCATAATATATGTAGACCAGTTGATAAGAATGATGGAAATGGTACTTTTGGTCAAATGGTCAGTCTTTTTAAACCGTACCAAGACGTATTTTCACATTCATCGTCTTTCGTCTCTGTTCATATGACCTAAAGTCTGTTAAATATGTACGGCACTCAGTAGTAGTTCATTCAGGTGTAATTCCTATCCTGAAGTGTGTGGTAAAATGTATTCCAGTTTTAGATCATTACTTTGGGAGGCCGCAGCTCATCTCTGGCGTACCGAAGAGGGGGGGGAAATCCCGTCGCACGAGATTGAAAGCCAGAAAGAGAGAAAAACATCATTGGCAAGACTCAGACTCATCTTTCCCTTAATTGCCTGTTACACAAGTCTGAGTGATTTTCGGGATCCAATATTTCTTTTGCCATTTACTTCCATCTTCTCACTTCCTTGTTTTCCAGTATTTTTCTTCTTTACTAAATATTCGGAGCTTTATATCCAACAGCAAAATGTCAAATATGAGTAATGTGTTTACGGCAAAACAGGTCCAGCTGTCTGCATGAGTCCCCTAAATGTTTAATATATTCTGAAAGGTTTGACAAGATAAATGTGACGTTGCAGACGCGAACTATAATGATTTATTGTGTCTTGCATACAGATGAAAATTTGTAACAGAGATAAAGAGGGAGAGAGAGAGAAAGAGAGTGTGCGTGTGTGTGTGTTTGTGTGTGTGTGTGTGTGTGTGTGTGTGTGTGTGTGTTCGTGTGGGCGCTTAAGTGTCGTTTAATCCTGTTATACCATCAAAGAGAATTTGTAAAATAATATAATTCGTAAAATTTTGTTTCGATGCGAACTTTTAAAAATAATAGTAAATAACAAAAGACACCCACACGAAAGCTTCCCTTTGATTATGATGCTTTAGTGCACTTCCCTTTCCTCCGGGGCTAGCAGGCAGGATGTGTATGTGTGTGCGTGTGTGTGTGTGTGTGTGTGTGTGTGTGTGTGTGTGTGTGTGTGTGTGTGTTTGTGTGCGTGTGTATGTGTGTGTGCGTGTGTGTGCTTATGTGTGTGTGTGTGTGTGTGTGTGGGTGGGTGGGTGGGTGCTCGGGTGCCCTGTAAACTTTCTTGGTCGTCATTGCCATGTCAACATCATCCCTTTTACGGTCGCTACTTTCCTTCGTAATATTCTTCCGCTCAGTCGCCCGCCCTACCATCGCGTTGCTCTCAAGAAGGAAGGCCATTCCGTGGACAGGGCGCCGGCAATGTTATCTGGAAAAAGGAATCATCAAGGCCAAGGCAAATGCCTGGTCACTGGTTGGGCGTCGTCGTGTACCAGGCAGTGGCGGGTAGTCTGGCATTTCACGTGAACTGCCGCGGAGCGCCAAAAGAAGCCTTTAATATGAAGGGCGAGCGTTCTGGGCGCGCCTGGCATCTGGGGTCACTTTTATCCTGAGGGGCGCCAAGCCGAAGGCACCAAAAGTCCGGGAATTCTTCGAGAGGATCAAATTAAATTTTACCTTCTAATTTTTCCAGATATTTGATCTACTTTTGCTGGCCAGAGTATGTGAGCATTTCTTTTCATGAAAAATATCTTTCGTTGGAAAATAAAATATGGCTTGGAGACATTGACGTTGCGAACATTCCTCGCCGCCGGGCCTCAGAGTCCGCGGGGCGTCACTCCTCCTGGCGATGGACGCAGAGCCGTGGCCAGGCCAGCTTACACCGGTGACCCTCGCGGGGATCACCCTCAGCATGCATTATCCGGCTAGTCCCTCGGCGAGGCGAGGAAGGACGTCAGTTGCCACGAGTGTTGTGTGGGACATTATCGTTCAAACAATGTTGATTTGAAAAAAAATAACTTCCTTTACGATTTTTTCATTATGCCAGTGTAAATATTAATATAGTAGAAAATGAGGATTCCATTTATCAGTCTGATTGGCAGTAACCAAAGAACTGAAAAAAAGCGTGTGATTGTGCACAGGACATAAAAATAACTTCCCCTTTACCTGAGAGGTCAATAATTATTGCATATATTCGCCTGCTTTACATAAGCGGCCGGCCATCAGCATACCTGGCCCAGCGATGCATGGCCTTTGCACGCTGCTCGGCCGAGAATGTTTTGTTCACGCACCGCCATGAAAGCATGACCTTTGTGCCTTGCTGTCGACAGCAGATTTAACGTCCAGCGTCACTTCCAGGAACAAGACGCGAATCAGTCACGCGAGTCATAGGCTCACGTGAAATTATGCCAAGTTATGAGCATGTTACTGGATGATATTACTGTTTTGTTTTCTCTCTCTCTCTCTCTCTCTCTCTCTCTCTCTCTCTCTCTCTCTCTCTCTCTCTCTCTCTCTCTCTCTCTCTCTCTCTCTCTCTCTCTCTCTCTCTCTCTCTCTCTCTCTCTCTCTCTCTCTCTCTCTCTCTCTCTCTCTCTCTCTCTCTCTCTCTCTCTCTCTCTCTCTCTCTCTCTCTCTCTCTCTCTCTCTCTCTCTCTCTCTCTCTCTCTCTCTCTCTCTCTCTCTCTGTCTCTCTCTCTATCTCTCTCTCTGTCTATCTCTCTCTCTCTCTCTCTCTCTGTCTCTCTCTCTCTCTCTCTCTCTCTCTCTCTCTCTCTCTCTCTCTCTCTCTCTCTCTCTCTCTCTCTTTCTCTCCTTTCCAGCTTGGTTTGGCTTTCATTCCTACTCTGTGCAACTTGAGGCCAATCAGCGCTACGTCTTTGAGTGACCTTGAAGGGCGCGGCAAGCAGTGCATAAGCAGCCTCCTGCTATAAGCCAAACAAGTAAACAAGTCCAAGTCAACGTCTGGGTGGCTGAGGCGCGGCAAGCCAGTGCATAAGCTGGCTCCATATTAAAACAAGTAAACAAACGTATTTAAAAGGTTGTTCATCACTAGGTTACGTGTCAGCCTTAATGAGGTGTGAAGATACCTTGTTTATATTACTAACTCTTGGAGATTACTCTATACTTTCATCTTATATACTTTTGATGGGTTTGTCATTTTTTGTTTATCCATCTATCGTTGATTAAAAGTTTCCAGCATTGGTGTTCTGTTTATGCAGCAATGCACGGATAATATACTCATTTACTCCTCTAAATAAAGATAGAAAGTGTGCAGAGGAACTCTCGCTAACAAAGGGCATGGTTGACGATCAAATCTGCAGTATTTAGGCCATCATGTCACGCGCCTACAAGGTTAAGGTTCTCCCAATGTGGGTTTACCTGAGTTACCATGGGTAAAATGGGGCCATATTCGTGTCTGACGCGAATGAAACAACAGCATAGTCTCGCCTGTATAGGTGTTTCCTTCGTCCTCACCTATCAATGGGAAGACGCGGTTTATCCAATAGATGTTACCTGAGTTACCATAGGCAAATGAGGCCATATTCGTGTCTGTACAGGTAAAACCTTTACAACATGGTCTCTTGCTTACCATAAGTGTTTCCTTCAATCCTCACCTATCAGTAGAGGCACTTCGAGTTCTTTCGTTCTCATGGACAAATGTAAGACTGCGACTGATATAACAATCTGCTACAGTTTGCTGGTGATAACTAGAGGCCTTGAAAAAGATAGGGACAGAAATCAATCCACCAGCTATAAGCTGCACTGTTTATTAGTGTTCCCACCCTCTCAACAAGAAGTGGAGACGACGCCGAAGGATAATCACCAACTTCGTTCTCGTGATAATATAACTACAGAGGCGCTCCACCCATCACGCCAACGCCCAAAACTGGAATCCTCGAACTTCTAAACACCAGGCTGCCTCTTTTATAGCGACCTCCACCTTCTCAATCATAGAGGAAAGAACGCCTTAGGATGCACTTGCTTAGTCCACTTGCCACTGCTGAGACGCAACACCAATCACAATACCCCAAACTGGAATCCTGGATCCTTTAAACTATGCACTCTTTCTACGACCTTCTCCTGCTCAACAGTAAGGAAACAACGCTTGGGGATACACTTACTAGTCCACTTGCCACCACTGAGACGCTCCAGCAATCATGCCGTCGCCCCCGGATGATCAGCTGGCTGAAAGCAGCAGCGCGACGGTTTCAAAAATAATTCGCAGGGAGGAGCTTAGCGGGTGGCAATCTAGCTCGGAGGAGGCTTCGGCGCGTCATCTCTGGCAAACAGGATGCGTGAGACTCCGGCCCCAAACGAGGTTATATGAGGGCGAGGAGAGGAGGACCTGAAAGAATGTGTGGTGTGATGTGGTGGATGTGCGTGAGAATGTGAGACCTGTGGAAATGGCAGGAAGAAATGAGAAGGGAAGGAATTATATGAGATTGCAATGAAAGGTTTTTGAGGAGGAGGAGGGAGGTGGAGGGTTGCTTGGTCTTGCCTTGCACCCTAATATCTCGCTGCTTCGAACTCGTTGTTGTTTTTCTCATTCATTTCGCTTTATTGAGATGTCCTGGCGCTGAATGACCAGGTAGATTGGTTGAAGATCTGTTTGAAGCACTTTGAAGAACACGCACGTAATTAGTTAACTCGAAGATGTATAGATTCACCAAGCCCTAGGTTTTTTCTCTCTCCCTTGAGTTATATTATTAATTGCGTCTGTCTGTAGCATGCTTAGTGTGGCCAGATATTATGTGCAGACAATTTGATGGGGACTAAGTGTGTTATGAATATGTTATGTCTAATATAATCTATTCATTAAGGAGATAGTTCAAAGAACGTGCCGATATGGTATTTCTCTCTCTCTCTCTCTCTCTCTCTCTCTCTCTCTCTCTCTCTCTCTCTCTCTCTCTCTCTCTCTCTCTCTCGTCTCTCTATCTGCCTCTCTCTCTCTCTCTCTCTCTCTCTCTCGCTCTCTCTCTCTCTCTCTCTCTCTCTCTCTGTGATTTCCTCTATCATTTCCTTACTTTTCGCCCTCCTCCTCCTCCTCCTCGTTCCTCATTCTGTTCAACTTCCCCAACCCATTTCCTCCTCTCCTCTCCTCTACCTTCCTCCAGTATCTCTATCCTCCTCTTCTCTCTCTTCCCTTCGTTCCGGCCCTTCCTTATAAACGTCTTCATCCTCTCCTCCCTCCCGATATTTTTTTCCCTCCCCTACCAATGTGTCTTTCGATGGCCTGCATTTCTCTCGTCCTATTTTTTCCGTCTTCTCTCTTTTTGCATATGGTTTTCTTTAAGCATTTTGTATCTATGAAGAGTTGTGGTGGGTATGTGATGAGTTAGGGGTAGGTGTTTGCGTTTTGTGGAGGCTGCTTTTCTATGTGTCCGACGACACTTAATCAGTCCTCTGTAGTAGAACATGTCCCTAGGCCCTTTAGCCCCATCTAGTCTTTCCCCAACAGCGTACATTTTACTGATATTCATCTTCCAGGACGTGGGTGGGCTGAGAAGGAGCACTTTGGAGAACTTTCCCACTTTTTTTGTGTGTGTGTGTGTGTGTGTGTGTGTGTGGCTGTGTTTTGTACTGCATAGTTAAATGGAAACAATGTGCGTGTTGTTGGAGACTAGCCATGCTGTATTACACCTTAACCTTTATCTTCGGCGAGTGATTTATGCCTATCCCAGGTTTACTTGTTTGCTTGAAATGCGTTAGTTAGTTTTTTTTTTCATTTTGACTTCAGAATGGGTAGAAGTTACCTCGTGTTGGCTGCTGGCCGAGAATTGTGACTTCCTCGCTTACATTACTCTGGGGAAAAAAGTAAGATTAGATATGGAAAATCCAAAGTGAATAAGCTCACTGCTGACATGTTAATTTTTTTAGAGTAATGGAAGCATGTCAAAGGCAAAAACAAAAACGGACAACAAAATACTCCATAAAACGCTGCCCCTCAAAAACATGCGAATCAGGTGGCCCATGAAGAGAGAGGGTCAATTTCGGTTTTAGAGCGTCTTGAGCGCTCCCTCTTTGACTATAACGCTGGAAAAGAAAGAGTGAACAACAGAAGAAAAAAGCCATTCAGAAGGATCTCCTGGACAAAAAATGCTTCCATGTTGTCACGGTCTAGAAGAATCCCGATAGAAGAATCTGACAGCGAACAGGTCTCCCGTGTCGACAAATGAAAAGAAAGAAGAAAGAAAACCCACTCTCAGGAAGACACGATTTTTTTTACACACCGCTACCTGTATCAACATGAAACCATTCAAACATTTTCACTCCGAGAAGAATGGAAGGCCTCTACAAGCACCGGAACAGAAGAGCCCAGCTGAGCGCGCCTGCCTCCAGGACACGCCGCTCCTGCGATGGGAAGAAATGAAACAGTATCGCCCGCCCACCGTTCGACCAACTGAAGGCAATCGTCTCCACCGCTCACCCCTCTTTAATGCTCCTCCGTTGCTGCTCACGCCACCCGAACGACGCCCCCTATTCATCAGCGCCTCCAGGCTTGTCTGAGAATCGATAGAGACAGACATGGCAGATCGTCATGAGGCGCGAAGCAGATCTTATCGATTGGGAACCCCGGTGCCGAGGAGAGAGGGATGAGAGGAAGGTGGTGGGGATAAACGGGTATAAGCGCTTCCTGATGCACATTAACGTTTTTTCTCCTTTTTTTCATTATCAACCGCATGAAGCAAACCTGAATACAGGAATTGTATATGTAACCTGCCCATTGTCCGTTTTTTCATAGGGTTAATCCATCCTCAAGGTTTTATTTTGCCTTAGATCAATTGTTTTCTTCACTCTTGAGGCTGCTGTCTTGACCTTAGCCATTTTGACCTCCCATATAGTCACTGCTTTGGAAGTTCTCGGAAGCTTAATGATCTGTAGCGTCCACTTGCCCGAGAAAGAAGAAGGGTAATGTTGAGGGGAACATAGGAAGCGTCAGTCACACTGGGTACATGCACAAGGTGGGTCCGCTTCATCCTCATGCCTTTGCGTCGTCCAGCCAGATCAAAGCAGCCTGGGAGGTGTCGCGTCGCTGCCTTTCAATGTATTTCTGCGCCATTCGTTCGCCGGTTCTTGCGACGCCGGCATGACATTTGAGAAGATAAAGAAAGCCTGTTGCGTCATGGTGGCTGATAAGAACGACGGAAAGCAAAAAAAAAAAAAAAAAAAAAAGGGATAGTGGGTGTCAATTTCGTGGAATTCTGACTTATTTGGTGCCGTGTGTGTTTGTGCTTGCGTGAAACGTGGCAATGATGATGATGTGTGTGTGTGTGTGTGTGTGTGTGTGGAATGCGGACATGATAAAACCACCTGTTGTTGTTCGTTTTTTTAAATCAGAGATTGGTTCCCAGAACATACGTCATCTCTTACTCTCTCTTTTCTGTCTATCTGTTTGAGTGTCTGTGTTCTTGTGTGTGTGTGTGTGTGTGTGTGTGTGTGTGTGTGTGCGTGTGCTGCGTGTGCGTGTGTGTGTGTGTGTGCCCCCCACGCGTGTTTTCCCCACTGATAACATGCAAAATATTACGCAGGTATCAAGAGACTTAATAGCGGGATGAAGCGCGACCATGGAAGC
>NW_026112325.1:0-154276 GCF_024679095.1 Eriocheir sinensis | reverse complement strand
CCGAAAAGGCGATGATTCTGGCAATATGCTTAAGCTCGGTGGGACAACCTGAGGATGTACTTTTCCAAATTCCCATGGAATTATTACTGCTTCCAGGAGAGAGACCCTCTGTGTGCCCAGCGCATCACAGAGGTGATTATTCTGGAATGGAGGCATACATTCAAGTACTTTTCTACTCCTCATGCTTAAAAGCCTTGGTTTAATCACGCTTGTTCTCGTGCTATCAAAGATAGAGGCAGCTAACAAAAGGTACCAGAACCTTCACACTCCTGTTAACCAGGTGGCTGAGGTGCTTTATGCTGATCAAGCAGATTCACCAAGAGGTCATTGAGCTGACATTGCACAGAGGGGGAGGAGAGTCAAGAAGAATCTCCTTGTTGTGAAGGCCTCTGATCAAGCTCTAGAGGCTACTGAGAGGAAAAATTAAGTTTCCCAGGCTCTACAAGGCATTCAGATTACTGATTCAAGATTCATGAATGGAGGTAACATTGTAATGAACTTTGATAATGAGAACACAAGGAGTGAAGCAGCCAAGAAACTGGAAACTGTAGAGCAAGTCTGCACTAAAAGTGTGGGAAAATTACGGCCAACGCTCATGATTTGTAATGTGCATAAGGGGGAGACCCAGGATAATATAATTGGGACACTGTTAAACAGGAATGAGTTCCCACATTTGATCCAGGGAGTAGAGAAGAAAATTATGATTTTTGGCAAGCCTGCTGCAGGTGGCACAATGTACAATATTTTGAAATGTAACCCAGCTGTTAGAGCTGATTCACAAGAATCATGACAAGATAAAACTAGAATTGGGGGTGTATACTGTGAGATAGGCACCATGCAAGTACATTTCAACTGTTAACCCTTTAAGTGCTATGGCTGGGCAGGGTTTGAACCCCATACTGCGGGAGTCAGGGAGAAGTGAAGACAAAATTCACACGTTTGCATCTCAGAAGTAGCAGTGTGATTTGGGAGGGAGGGAGGAAGTAATGAATGAAGAGGGGAAAAAAACAGGTGTTTTCCCTTGGGGGAGGAGGAGCAGAGATAATTATCTTCCTCTTTCTCTATTTCTTCCTTTCTTACTCTCCTCCTGTTTTCCTCTCTTTCTTTCTTCTTTCCTTTCTTACTTTCTTTCTCTTTCATTCTTCCTCTCTCTTTTTCTCCTTCATTCTTGTTTTGTTTTTTTCTTCCTCTTTCTTTTTTTCCTATCTTTCTTTCTCTTTACTTTCTTTGTTTCTCTTTCTTTCTCCCTTTTTCTTTCATTCATCTTCTTTCTTTCTCCCTTCCATTCTTCTTCTTTTATCTTTCAGCCGTTTCTCTTCCTTCCTTTCTTTCCCCTTTTTTCTTCTCTATTTCTCCTTTATTTATTTATTTATCTTTCTTTTTCTCTTTATTTTCCTTTCTTTCTTTCCGTTTCCTTCCCTCTTTCTTCCTTTCTCGCATTCTTTTTCTCTTTCTCCTTCCTTCCTTCTTTGTTTCTTTCTCTTTTTTTTTCTTTATTTCATTCTTGATTTCTCTTTCACTCTTCTCTCTTTCCTTATTTCTTTCTTGCTTTCTCCTTTCATTCCCTTTCTTTCTTCCTTTCATTCTTCTTCACATACACAGGATATTTTGAGGAGGGAGGGAGGAGAGGAGGATTGGGGGAGGAGGAGGAGGAGGAGGAGGAGGAGGAGGGGAGATCATTATGGAACGGAATGCTTTCTCTCTCTCTTTTCAAATTTATTCAGGTTATTGGTGGCGATGGTGGCGATCATAGGTGCCTGACCTTGGGAGCAATGTCAGGTCACCCTGATACACCTCTCTCTCTCTCTCTCTCTCTCTCTCTCTCTCTCTCTCTCTCTCTCTCTCTCTCTCTCTCTCTCTCTCTCACTGTTTTTGTCTTTCTCTGTGTGTTTGTCTCTCTCAGTCTCTGTTTTCCTCCCTGTCTCTGTCTCTGTCTTACTAACTGTTTCTCTCTCTGTCTCTGTGTGTCTGTCTGTCTGTCTCCGTCTCTCTCTCTGTCCATCTCTCTTTCTCCCTGTCTGTCTCAGTCTATGTCTCTCTCTCTCTCTCTCTCTCTCTCTCTCTCTCTCTCTCTCTCTCTCTCTCTCTCTCTCTCTCTCTCTCTCTCTCTCTCTCAGTCTCTGTCTCAGTCTGTCTCTGTGACTGTCTTTCTCCCTATCTCTGTCTCTGTATTTCTCCCTGTCTCTGTCTCAGTCTTTGTCTTTCTCTCACTCTCTGTCTCTCTATCTGTCTCTGTCTGTCTTTCTCCCTATCTCTCTCTCTCTCTCTCTCTCTCTCTCTCTCTCTCTCTCTCTCTCTCTCTCTCTCTCTCTCTCTCTCTCTCTCTCTCTCTCTCTCTCTCTCTCTGGCTGCGGCAGGATATTTTGAGGAGGGAGGGAGGAGAGGAGAATGGGGATAGATGGGGGAGGAGAAGGCGAGCATTTATGGAAAGGAATGCTCTCTCTCTCTCTCTCCAAAATATATTCAAGTGATTGGTGGCAATCGTGGGAATGGGGATGAGGGTGACCTGACCTTCAGGTGATTGTGGAGTCGTCACCACCCACTCACAAGTCAGAATAATTTTCTCTTTCTTTCTTTATTTACTTCTCTTTCCATCTTTCTTTTATTCTCTTTTTCTTTCTTCCTCTTTATTTATTTCTCTCCTTTCTTCTCATTTTTTTTTCATTTTTCTCTTTTCATCTTCCTCTATTTCTTTTTATTTTATTCTTTCTCCTTTCTTTCAGACACACACACACACACACACACACACACACACACACACCTTAGGTCCCTCCCGTGGGTTGTGGATGGGTGGGTAGGGAGAGAGTGCTAATCTGATAATTGGCGGTCGAGCTGCCAACTAGGTTACAAAAACCTGCCCGAATAAGTGTACCTAACAATTACCAAATGGGGGGGTACAAACTTGGCAGAGGGACTTTTTTGGCAGCCATAGCCAGTAACAGGCTAAGGAGTAGCCTATCCAGATATTTTCTTTTTATTTATTAATGATCCACGAGACATCCTAGAGTTAAATCAAAGTATGTGCTTATCTTTGTATTCATTCATACACACACTGGTAATATTTCTGTGGTGTCTGATTCACTTGTTTGAGTGAAATTGTATTGTGAAAAAGTCACATATTCGTGTCACTAGTAATAATGAAACTAGTAATTTAAGTTTTTGCCACCATGAAATATACACAAATAGATAAATATGAAAGCTCACGAAGTCACAATAAGTGACCTCACTTGCTTTACACAGTAAAAGTATGCTATTTATGGTATCTGATACCCATAGCTGGGCATTATCGCGATACTTTATTGCTGATAACAAAATTGGGTTATCGGCCATCTGCTACTTATTTATCTATCTATCGGTATTTCGTTACTTTTGTAACCAAACTAGCGATAATCGCTAACCCCCAAAAAAAACCTCCCTACTGCGCATGCGTGGCCGGGCACCGGTGTTGTATGAAAAAACTTCAGGGTATGATATATCTTTGGTGAAGAGATTTCATGCTTAGATCATCAACATTAAAACACTAGGTTATTTTTTATATTAGACTAAATAATCACTATATCAAAGAGAAAATCATTTAACTTTGCCCCCAAAATGATTATTCACTGCCTGAAATATGTGATCCCGTTGTAAAGAGCGCAAACAGAGACCAGCGGCTTGTGTTATCACGTGGTGGTGTGGCGCGTGGCCTCTCAGCTGTGTCTTGGGTGTGGAGTGAGTGCCAGTGTTCTGGTTCCCAGTGCTTCTTTACTGAAGTGACTTATGAGTGCCAGTGTTCCGGTTCCCAGTGCTTCTTTACTGAAGTGACTTATGAGTGCCAGTGTTCCGGTTCCCAGTGCTTCTTTACTGAAGTGAGTTATGAGTGCCCGTGTTCAGGTTACCAGTGCTTCTTTACTGAAGTGACTTATGAGTGCCAGTGTTCCGGTTCCCAGTGCTTCTTTACTGAAGTGACTTATGAGTGCCAGTGTTCTGGTTCCCAGTGCTTCTTTACTGAAGTGACTTATGAGTGCCAGTGTTCCAGTTCCCAGTGCTTCTTTACTGAAGTGACTTATGAGTGCCAGTGTTCCGGTTCCCAGTGCTCCAGTGCTTCTTTACTGAAGTGACTTAAAGTGTTAATGGTGATAAGTAAGAATAACTGAATAAGTAGTGATGGGCCAGTTCACGAGAGACCAGTGTTTGTAAACAAAAGTGCCAGTGTGTGGTTTTCAGGTTTTGTAAGTTTTCTAAAATACAGATGATAAAAAATTAAATTCATCTACAGTAAACCCTCTGGTATCCAGCTCAATAGAGCCACAGGGGCACCCGGATATGGGAAAAACCCGGATATGGTGTAGGTTAAGTCTACGGACATGAAAACCCAACTTTCGATCATGGCCTGCCATAAAGGCAACGGCAGAGTACTGCATAGGTGCTTCTGTTCATACTCATAATATGGTATGCCCCATGGCTTTGTAGCAATCAGTCTGCACCAGGGAGTGAAATGCGTGCAATTGACGTGCTCCGGGCACTGAGAAAAGGGTTCGAGCAGCGTCGTCACGGTTAGCACTCGCGGCAATCTCTCCCTGGCTTATCGTAGTTGTCATGATTTCATTATTCAAGGAATTGCCCGTGGAAAAATACCGCGGAAGTCCCCGCCATTTTGATTGAGAGAGCGGGAAGTAGTCACAGGACAGGCGGTAAAACTAGAAGGTGGGAAACAGCACCTATTTCAAATCATATTCGTTATTACTGCCAAAGCTGAGCTGTGTGGGATGCATGACCCACTATTACCAAGTGCATGTGTTAGGTCATTAATAAGTAATAAACCATACCCGTAGGGTGTTTAGCGTAAGTGTTACACAGAAAACGATGTGTCAGTGTGGCAAGAGCTGGCATCTTGACCGCAGCTGAGGCTTGTGGGTCTCGCCGGGCCACTCGCAGCCATCTTCCTCCGAGACTCCAACGCGACAAGACGTCCTCACCATCCTTCTGTGCCACGTGTCCATCGTGGTGGTTTACCTGCCTTTGTAGCATCCACAAGTCCAGGGGAACTGTGTACTACAGGCGAGGAAAGCCGTTGGAAGGTCGTGTTGCAGAGAGGTTCGAGAGAGGATTGAAGAAGGACTCCAGGGCTCCAGACCACGAGGTAGATCAGGTGTGGCTCCCGCTTCGCCCACCTACAGTTAAGTAATCTATTTGCATAGGATGTTTTAAGATAGATAGCTAGGTTGCTGTGTGCCTGGGATTAATTAATTATTTCTTAATTTCCAGCGAGTTTCTTTGATGCTTTAAATAAACTTAAGAGCTGGTTTCATCTGGTCTTTGCTTAACCTATGGTAGTGTGACTGGTCATAATTCAATAATAAGTGACTAGAGGGGCTGTGAGTCTGAGAACTCGATTTTAAGATATTTTATTTTATATTTTTTATTGCTGAGAATTAATGGGATTTTCGGAAGTCCAGACCTTTCAAGAACCCCACAGTAGTCCTGCTGCACCTTGGGGGGATCTGTTACTTGGGATTCGGCAATTAGGTGCGACAGCCTCAGCCGCTAACCCATTGCTGGGGTGCCTAGCCCCGTGTTCACAGGCAGCAACTAATGTTCCCCTGCCTAGCCAATGACAGCAGCGGGCCCTGGACCCAACCCAGAAAAGCCCAGGTATTTGTGGCAGCTTAACCGCCCAGTCTGCACCATCGTGTTAACCACGCAGGCTTTCTAGCAGACCCAGCACTGCCACAAGAAACTTTTTACGGGTCCAGTTTTACAAAACTGGAAGGCCGATGCTGTGATGTTCTTAGGTGTGCGCCCGCGGCTTTATCCTTGCATAGCTGCGTTAGCAACCTTGTGGCTACGAGGACCACGGGAGTACCAGAGCGATACCCGCGGTCCGGGCCGGCAACGGGCATCAAATGCTCAAAGCAGGCTTCTACACAGACGCCCGGGCAGGCACCCCAGGGCGCTACCCTGTTAAGCCCGGCAATGAGCCCGAAGGCCCACAGACGCCGGGCAAGTACGCCAGGAGTCAATAACAACCTGGTGAATCCGCTTGTGCAGTGATCTGTGGTTGTTTAGTTACACCGTGTTGCCCTTGTGAGCCTGGGGGGTCGGGTACCCCCTGCACAGTGCATCCAGCGGGACCACAGGGAGGCCAGCCACAAAAAGTAACCACGATTTACGGCCAGCCCGCACCCCCAGATCGGGCTGGCCCACAGGACTCCTGAACCACTGCGGGCCCCTTTACTCGCCTTACTGTAAGCATGGTAATATCCTTCTTTCACATGTCGGACCGAGGGCGGTACTTATCCGCATTTCTTATTCCGCCCCGACTCCCGCAGGAGTGCTAGCGGACCCGCACGCCTTCTCCATGGGGACGGAGCCCTACTCACCTAGTCCAGTCTGGAATTAGGCAGTCATCAAGGCTTAAGCTAGGGTTCGCACCGTGTTTCATTTGAACAGTTCTTTAATTGACACTCCCGCCATTTAAACCTGCACTGCCTTGACTCTCATCATTTTGATATGGTCTGCAGCGCTCGGCAAGAACGTTTACGGGGCAGTTGCACTGTGAAGCGCACAGCTTTCCAGCGAACCTTCACACCAGGACGTCTATATCATTGCTACGTGCAAGCTGGGGCGCGCCTTACCGGTGTGGTACGCCGCCCGGGCAGATCTTAGAGACATCGTGTGGGCAATTTGAACAACTTTTGGTGGCGCACGACACTTTTTTAAAATTTTTTGGAAAAAATCAAATATTTTTTAAAACTCCCGGATACGGGTGAGGTCGGATACGGTGCACCCGGATAACTGAAGGTTTACTGTATGTTTTTTATTTGAAATATCAATATTGTATCGTCTATTGGACTTATCGCTAGCTAGTATCGGAATTGTGGATTTATATTGGGTATCGGTTATTGCCTATATTTGTGACTCCAGTTAACGAATATCGGTTACCACCGATAAGGTTTTCCATTATCAGTTATCGGGTATCGGGAACAGGGTTTTCTGTTATCATGCCCAGCTATGCTGATACCCCCAAAATGGCGTATAGGCTGGCTTGGGCCTTGTAGCTACAGCCTCAACGTTGCCAGATTGTCGTACTCAGCCGATTATATTTCCCAACTTCCTACACCTAAACTGTCTTCTGGGCTCCAATAATGAAACTAATTTATAGTTATCGTTAAAAGTTAGATCCTGATGTTTCTTGGCAATAGTTAGGCGTTAGAAACAGGTAAAAACTATGCTCCGAGTACGATGAGCTGCCAACGGTGGTTATACGTATTTTCATATTATTGTTGTTGTTTATTCAATGTTCTGTTCAAGAAAAAGAATACCCACAATTTTAGTTAGTTTTTGGTTATAAGGATTCTTTATGAAATACAATTATAATGTATCATCGATGTTATTAGTTTCTTCACCATTTCTTTGTCTAGATATGTAAATGCTGCTTTTATGTTCCTAAGAAGATTGTATGTTTCCCCAGTTATCCGATTTATATGCTTTCCAAAAGATAACTTGTCTGTTATCATCACTCCCAAATCTTTTCCTCTCAGCTGCCAGCTGCTGCTGCAAGAAGCTCGTCGCCCAAAACAACATGTGATGTATGTTTAAACGTCATCAGCAATATCAGCGGATGCCATTTTGCTGCCAGAACAGCTAGTAAACGTCATTAGGAAGATCAGCAGAAGCCATTTTTGCTGCCAGTGAGTGACAACGTTTACTAGCTGTTTTGGCAGCAAAATGGCGTCCGCTGATCTTCCTGATGACGTTTAAACATGCATCACAAGCTGTTCTGGATGACGAGCTCCTTGCAACAGAGAATGAAAAGGAAGCTGCAGTGGTTATGGTGGCACAGAGAGGTGAAATGCAATGGAAGCACTTATATGTGTTTGTTAGGGACGCCATATTTGCTGATGACATCATCACAGCACAGAGGCGCTCCACCTCTCCAAACTGAGCTGCAGCAGGTGGTCCGAGTTAGCAACTCGGGCTGCAGCGTCACGCGTTTGAGAGGGTCTGGATTGGTCTGGGCAGGGGAGACCACGAACCGCGTCATAGATGGTTTTACCTGCGTGATCTTAAAATACGGTTCTGAAACCATACTGCCTAAGTCTATATATACCAAGTCAAGTCACTCTGTTCAAAACTGCGACCCAATACTTTTTTGTTGGCATATATAAAGGAAATTGAGGAAAAAGAAGCTGTGAATGCAATCAAAGTGGGTGACCAAGTCTTTGAGGATGCAAAGGAAATCTGTGAAATATTAAATGAAAACTTTCATAAAGTATTTACCCAGGAGAGAATCTGAAGAGAGGAATGAAGAGAGAAGTGTCAAGAGAATGGAAAACATAAAACTGGATAGAGAGGAGACAATGGAGCTGTTGAAATCACTAGATGGCAAGAAGGCAATGGGTCCAGATGAAATATTAGGCCAAGTACTGAAAGAGTGCAGTAAACAGCTATTTAACAGAACCAGTTCATGACACTGTAAGTTGTTCAGTCAAGACTGGGGAAGTCCCAGTACAGTGGAAAAGGGCACATGTGGTCCCATTATTTAAGAGCATAAATTACCAAGAGCCTCTGAACCCTAAACCGGTTCCTCTAACAAATGTTATGTGCAAGCTGTGTGAGAAGGTAAATAAAAGACAGTGGGTAGACCATCTAGCAGGAGAGAAGATAGTAAATGAAAGTCAATTGGGATTCAGACAAGGTAAATCTTGTCACAAATCTAATATGTTACTATTCAAGAGTATTAGATATAGTGCAGGAGAGATGGATGGACGGACTGCATACTTTTGGACCTGAAGAAGGCTTTCAATAAAGTTCCATAGAAAACAGGGGTCTCCAACTTGAATGACTCGGGGGCCACACCTCATGCTGGTGGGGGTCTTAAAGGGCCACAACATTTTTCTGCGTGTGCTTGGAACTCTTTCAAAGAAAAGCTATACCTGATGCAGTTTCCCATTATTTCCATAATAATAGATTATTAATTAAGATGCCAGAATTTGATTCTCAAGCAAGGGTAGCATATTTATTTCTCAACAACTGATGACAATGATGGTTAGACATATTTATGGCATACAATACATATGTATACATGGGCATGTTTCACAGAAAGATAATGGGAACATTAAGATAGTCATGATTTTCAAACTGAAGATAAAACACATACGTTCATGCAAATGAAGAATTTTCATGAAATAATTGAATTCACAAATGTAAATGTTACATTGCCAATGCAAAAATTTGCTTTAAAAAAAATCAAAAACAAAAAAGTCTCTGTTACTTACAGTTGACAGGTGAATGATGTACTCTCTGCTCAACACTACTGCCTACTTTTCTGGCACCGCTTTTCCTTATCCAGCTCGGGAATTTCAGGCACTATTGTTCTGGCTGTTGCCAATCTTAGGGATGATTTCAAAGGTTTATCTGTCAGCCTGGAATGCAGGTAAGTCTTGTTCAATTTTAAGTACGGAAAAAAAAAAAGGTGTGTGTGTGTGTGTGTGTTTCCAAACATACACAACACTTTCTTAACCAAACATATGATGCTTGGGTATTTCAAAGGGTCAAGACAGGTGTAGAACTGAGGCACTCCAACATCTGAAAACTTCTGTTTTAATGCTGAATCACATGTGATGTCAATAAGCTCAATTTGAATAGAGGAAGGAACATCATTAACTCTCTCGCGCACGATGACGCATTTCGCGTCATCAAAGGGTAAATGGTCCTGGCGCACGATGACGTGAAACGCATCATAAAAGTTTAAAAAATTGAATGAAAATTAAGTTTTCAGTGGAAGTGCATCAAATTTGGAGCATCATTTGTTGGGATAAGTTTCTTAATGGTAACATATGGCAACCTATCTAAGGAGTGTAGATGAGGAGTGTGGAGTGATTTTTAGTTAGCCTACTCTGATGGGAGAAGAAAAAACAGTTTTCTTGGTGTAACTCAGGAATTATTAGGCATATGAGGATTTTGAGGATACCATAAGAATACTCACTAAATTCCACTTCGAAACATATATTCAGCTAAAAAAGCTGGCCCACAAAATTTCGAGCTAGCGAGTGGGGAAGAGTTGGTACTTAGGATTTATTGTCTACAATATTCTATACGGAGACTTGAAACAAGTTTCTATTGTTTATATATATATATACATTTTCCTCTATTTATATTTGTGCATGTTCTAGTACAAGTTTTTATGAAGCCATTGATACCAAATTTATTGGGGTACGATATATCTGAGGGTAAAATACGTCCGGGAATGTAGATTATCGCGGTGGCATAAAAAGGGCTGGTCAGGCCTGAGAAATGCACGGTGAGTGCAACAGAAACTTATTGGAAACTTACAGTGCATGAGAGGGTTAACATCAACAGCAAAGGGGTTCAAAAACACATCAAGCTGTGGCTTCATTTCCTTCAATTCTTTGAATCATCTGTCGAATTCCCTCTGCAGTTTGTTGATAAATTCCATACACTCCTGTGGTGCATCACAGTCCACTGAATTCAACGTTTTCAGCGATGGGAAATGGTCAAAGTTTTTAGTAGTACTGTAATTGTTTCTCCCACAGACTTAGTCTCATTTTGAAAGCAGTGATGTTGTCACTCATTTGCATAATCATGTTTGACTCGTCTTGGAGTTTCAGACTGAGTGTATTTAGGTGTTTGGCTATGTCAACAAGGAAAGCCAAACATGTACAAAAATCATCATCATCCAATTCTGGAATATCTATTTGCTTCATAGCCATGAACACACCTATTTCTTCCCTAAGCGCAAAGAATCTCTCCAAAACATTACCTCGACTTAGCCAGCGTACCTCAGAGTGATAAAGCAGCTCTCCATATTCACTATCCATTTGCTCCAGGAAGGTCTTGAATTGGCGATGATTCAAATTGCGTGCTCTGATGGTATTTACGATTTTGACCACGACATCCATGACATTTCATAGCTTTTCCACAGAGGGTCCTTGATGAGTCAGGCAATGAACAGGTACAATAGGTTGACAGCCAAGCTCAAGTTGCTTTGCCTTAACTAAGCCAATCACACCACAGTTTTCAGAACTCATCACGGGTGCACCATCAGTTGCTACGGACACAAGCTTCTCCCACTTCAAACCAGCACCTTCAACGGAACTTTCCAACGCTTTAAAAGCATCTCTTCCTGTTGTCGTGTCTTTCAGTGGGACTAAGTCAAAATGTTCTTTGGTACTTTGCGGTCTTTGTCAATGCCACGAATGAAAATTGCACAAAATGCAATGTCACACATACCAGTACTCTCATTAAGTGCCAGGGAGTACGCATCAAAATTTTTGAGATAATGATATTAACTGCTTCTCCACACTGGTTGACATTTCTGTAATTCGTGTAAAATGTGTTAAAATACGGCAATTTTTTTTTTTCTCTCTTTTCTCCTTGGAGATAGCGGGCCGCAGAAAACCGCTTGACAGGCTGCATGCGGTCTGCGGGCCACGAGTTGGAGACCCAATATAAAAGATTACTGTGGAAACTAGAAAATAGAGGAGGATTGGAGAGAAAAATGACAGAATGGATGAAAAAATTACCTAGCAAACAGAGAAATGAAAACCGTGTTGAAAGATGAAAAATTAAACTGGAGAAAGGTCAAAAGTGGAGTTCCAGAGGGATCAGTGTTTGTGTCTATAATGTTTTTAATATAATTACATACGTACATGATATGCCAGAAAAGTAAAGAGTTACATGAGTAGGGGAGAGCGGTGATGATTCGGCCACTTTTAAGAAAAATTATTTTTAGAAAAAAAAGTTAAAGTAGTGTAATTTTGTTGATCTCAAAATGTTCCTCCATTATTTGGCTCTTTTGGCTGCTAATATGACACGCGTAGCTATTTCCAGTTTTCAGATGTTGGTGATGCAAGACAAGTTTCTAAATCACCACGGGTGGGGAAGGTTTGGACACTCATAATACTCGCCATAATATTAATACAACTTAAGTTTGATTGGCTAATAAACAAGATTATATCTACTACAAAACATTTGAATAAGGACAAAAGTATCTTCTCAATATTTATAGGGGAAAAAATAAAAGGAGAACTACAAGAAATATCTCAAAAATTTAGGTATTATGGCTTCCTTCTCTTCTCACAAGCATAATATCTGAGTATATATCAACCAAATTAACCTTTTTATAACCGTTGCAACACCTATAATGTTTAAATTGATATAAATTTAATAAAAATCATGAAAAAATCAACTGTCCAAATCATCATGACTCTATAAAAAGCAAATGTGTCGTCACACTCCTTTTCTAGCACGAGAGCTGGGTGATTGTGTTATATGGCAACACTTTCACCGTGCATCGCTGCGTCACCGAAATAATTTACATCTCGCTAATTGGCACTTTTTGAAGTGAGAGCTTACGATACACCCTGAAAATATTACATAAGAGATGCAAAAAAACATAAAATTGGACTTGCATCGAAAAGAACAGCTCTGAGGGCGTGGTTGTCCCTTTAAGGGCCAAGGCAACAAAGTTTTGCACATTCACACAAAATCTCGCGGCACTCAGTCCCATACACTTTGCAGTAAGTGCTACGGCCGGACCATCCCACTGTCCGAATCATCACCGCACTCCCCTATCTTTGCAGATGACGCCAATCTACAGAAATGGAGTTTAATGAGAGGAAATGTCATGCACTGAAAATAGGAAAAGTAAAAATAGACCATGTGGAGTGTATAGGATGGGAGGGACAATCATCGACACAGTGAGTGGAGAAAAATACTTAGGAATCATAATGCAAGATACACTAACACCTGAGAATCACATAAACAAGATATTCAGAGAAACATACAGTCTGCTGAAAGATATTAGAGTGTCATTTTGCTACTTGAATGGGGACATGATGAAGAAAATAACAACAACACTGACAGACGAAGGCTAGAGCATGCAGCGGTTGTTTGGTCACCACGCAGGAAAAAGTATACAGGCATACCTCGGTTTATGAGTTTAAGTTGTTCTGGAATTTTGCTCAGATATCAAAGCACTTGTAAAGCAAAATGAATTTTCCCATTTAAATTACTGTGAATCCCATATCTAAAATATTATTATCAGAAATCATTTTACATTATTTTATATGGAACAAAAGTAATTTTACTAACAACTAGCAATGATAAATATTAAATAATAAAGTATAACAATACAATAAAACCTTGATATAACGGACCCGCTTATAATGGATCTCGGATATACAGTCAAATCTTGGTTTACGAGTTTAATTCGTACCAAAATATTGCTCGCACACTAAAACACTCGTAAACCAAAATGAATTTCCCCATTGAAATCAATGTAAATCCCATTAACCCGGTAGCAGCGACGGGCCAAATTTGTGGCTTTACCGTGTAGCAGCGACGGGACAAATTTGTGCCATGATATAACCCCCCCAAAATAGATGATACATAATCTGATCAAAAATGGGTTGTTGTATATTCTTAAATGGTTTGTGTGAGGGGTGATTTTTTTCTCATTTTTTTCGCTTGGAGGGACCATTAAGAAACATGATCCTCGCTGCTACCAGGTTAATGCATCCCATATCGCAAAAAATATTTATATAAAAATCATGGGGCGTACCATATTATGAGTATGGACCTATGCAGTACTGTCATTGCCTTTATGGCAGGCCATGATCGAAAAATGGGTTTTGGTCTGTAGACTTAACCCTTAGAGCCAAGTCTAGTCAACGGGGCGGAGGGGTCGTAACGTCAGGCGCACTGCGGCGTCACCACCACAACACTATTCTGCAGCCCACTACCATTGTTCACCTCACCCCTGCGGTCCCACCCAACTAAGGATAGTTCAGTGAAATGTTATCAACTCAGCCATGACGTCACTGAAGACCCACGTGTTGCCGCAGCCAATAGCTCAGTGAAACATCATCAACTCAGCCATGACGCGCTGGAGACCCTCGCCAACAAGTCTCATTTGAATCTTGGTTTTATTCATTATTATGAAGTGTGGTGTTCTCTGAAACTTCAATCCAGTGGCGCCGTGTACATGTGGGTCTCCAGTGACGTCTCTGTTTACATGTGACGTCACTAGCGTGGTGCATTGTGGGAACAACAAATGCTTAGCAAGCTACCCTTTGTCTCTCATCTTAGGTCCCACCCACACTTCTACCCCAACGTCGTTTGGGCCCTCAAAGCCCTGGCATGGCGCTCTCCGTTTGCTCCTGGTCCCCCTCCGCCGTCCACGTTAAAGCGGGTGCGGTGGGGCAGCGGCAGGGATCCACCGCAGGGTTCACAGTTATGGGATCTACAGTTCATCAGGAGTATTTCAGTAACTATTAGTGTGATTGCATGCGACGGAGTTTCTTAAAACGTCTTTTTTCTCATCAAAATATTGACAAATGGCATCGTTTAAATTTCTTGTTTCTAACGATGGCAATGTACAGCCCCTGCTGTTCGTGGGTATTTGGTTCCGAAGATACCCGCGATTCATAAATCCGCGATCGACGGGACTATAATTAAATGGGGAAAATAGGGTTTTGTTCCACCATCTCAAAAAAAAAAAAAAAAAAATAAAAAAAAGAAGGATTTCTAAGCATTGTTATATAGTTTTACATACACATAAATCACAAATTAAATATGGACTATAATGATTTAACACTCACTCTGGTTGGTTGTGGTGAATGTGAGTGCGTAGGCAGTGGTGGTTGGCGGGCGAGTGGTGTTTTTTTTGGTAGTTATCGGTCAGAAACTACAAAAATATGCAATGCGATGAGTACGATAGTTTGGCAACGCTGCACATCAGTGTTTACTGTCTTCCACCCAGCCATCAAGTATTAGTGAATTCTCGTCTCTCCGCTTTGTGTTAACATTCATATGTATATCCATATACGTCCCGTATATTATTAATTAATTTGAGTGTTTACTGGGCCCTTGGAAGGTCCATTTGTTGCTGTTCCCAGTGGTATGCATGTACAAACTTTATACCCATTACCCCTCTGCCAGTCTCTGATGTTTGTTTACTCCTCAAAGCAGTAGCCTCCAGTCTCTAAGAAGGATCAGTTCTGGCAGGTCCCAGTAAGTATCAAGGATTTTAAATGTATAATTTTCAGATTTAGGGCCGTTTCCACAGTCACTTTACTTTGTTTTGATCGTTACCAATGAACGATGATCGCTGCTATGCTATTTCCACGTGAAACTGGCCGATGGGGTAGTGGCGGCTGCGGGGTTAGCCCTGCCCTGCACCTTACCACACACTCTCAACACCTTTCGTTTCCTCTGCAGCCACCACTACCCCATAGGCCACTTTCACGTGGAAATACTGTAGCGGCAATCGCCGCTCATAGGTAACGATCAAAACAAACAAAAGTGACTGTAAGCGGCATTTAGTGAGGATCAGACTGCGTATGCGAGTTTTCATCCGGGTTCGGTGGCGGTGGGGGTGGGGGGTTGCAATTACCCTACCCGCGTGAGCGACTCTGTGACCGGGGAGGCCGTGAACGGCGGGGGGTGTCTGTATTCATAACGGGAAGTTCTTGCTTATCCTACAGTGATGCTTTAAAATGGTCTGTGGTGCAACAGTAACACAACAGTAACCTCGTGAACTCTATGTCCACCCCACCTGGCAGGGTAACCCATAGGAAGCTAAGGAAATGGTCATTGCTGTAAGCCTATGGAGGTACTCCCAGACAGACAGTGGCTGTACCCAACCCCATCGCAGCTTGCGGAACCCCGATTCTAGGCAAGAATTGGGGAATTCTTCTGATTTGACATGCCAGAACAAGAAACGCAATAATTTTGTAAGATTTAGGAAATTCTTGCTTGGTCTAGCATACCTGTCAAGTTCTACGTTTTTTGCATAAGTCTTACGTAATTTCGTTGATTTTCAAGTCTTACGGCGTAAGTTGAAAATCTTACGTTTTTTCTCCGCTTGCGATGTTTTTTTTTTAATATGTTTGTTTTAAACAATTTGAAACATATCGTACGCGCCATATTTAAATTCATGTGAGCGTGCTGAGTAACGGTTACTGTTACGGTTAATGTGTGTGTGTGTGTGTGTGTGTGTGTGTGTGTGGGGGGTTTACCTCGTGCACCCTGCTTGAGTCCGTCGGAACCATACCTGTTAAGTCTTACGTTTTTTATACACAAACTTATGGTCTCTAACGCAGAATCTTATGGCAAGACACCACAGTAGCTTGACAGGTATGGTCTAGGGTAATTCTTGCCCGCCAGATGATGGCTTAGAGCTGTCTCAGTCCACGCTGTAAACTCGCAGAAATAGTGTGTGTGCACTTGTGTCCGATTGCATTTATGCTTTGGTGTACGATCTTTGTGTTTCCAGCATAACAGTGTGAGTTCTTTGTGCTTTAACAATGTCCCCCAGAAAGATGTTTAAAAGGGATGGTGCTGCAAAGAAGAAAACAGGAACGGTGGATACTATGCTGGCAACAGGAACGGGGTGCAAGCCTCAGCGGCTTACATGCTATCCTGGACGTGACTGATTCTTGTTCACCCTCCATCTCGGACGGTAGGACAGATTGGATTCATGTTGGTGGTCGAGCGTAGTTCCGATGCTTCGAGAATAGGGAAGCTGTGGCTGCTAAACCCCAGAGCAAAGCCTGCACCTCAAGCGTAGTTGGCGGTTGCGGGAGTCGCCGTAACAACTGTAACACATTGATTTGTGTTTCATATTATTTATCATTGCTATTTGTTGATAAAATTACTTTAATTCTGTATAAAATAACATGTAAAATGATTTTTATATAAATATTTTTCGGAGTTACATTAATTTCAATGGGGAAATTAGTTTTGTTTTACGAGTGTTTTGGTGTGCAAGCAAAATTCCGACACAAATTAAACTTGTAAGCTGAGGTAAGACTGTATTCCTATACAAAGAAACTCAAAAGGATCCAAAGGATTGAAACTAAGATGGTACCAGAAGTATCAAACCTGTCATACAAGACTAGATTAGAGGAACTGGCCTTACCAGCACTGGAAGAAAGAAGAGAAAGAGGAGACTTGATAGCATTGTGCAGGAATACAAGTGGAATGAACGTGTTGGATAGAAATGATGAAGGGGGAGGCAACTAAGAGGACACAGCAAGAAACTGAGAAAAGGGACTTGTTTGAAAGACAAAGAAGTACAGTTTTCCACACAGGAGAGTGGATACATGGAATGGACTTAGCAATGACATTGTTGAAGCAGGCAGTGTCCATAAGATGAAGGAAAAGCTGGACAAATATAGATTGGGAGACAGAACTATCCGAGCTTGAGCTCAGGCCCTGTATACAGTACCCTCTCGAGTTTTGCGCATGCTTCATTCCGAAGGTATGGCATTAAACTCAAAGTATTGAAATCCATGTTAAAGCACTTATTGGTTCTGACCCGTGGAAAATAATGACTTTTTCCGACTTTACTCCCTTGTTATCACAATTCTTTCGACTTTACTCCTTTGTTATCTCAAAATATGTAACTTGTTAATAGGCAGAAAATGAGAAGTGAGAACAGATCGTTTACAAGCTGCAGTTGAAGGCGGCTGCCTTACAATTGTCTGGCAGTTCTGAATACACGCTTGTGATCCACGTGGTGTCATCTGCTAAAGTAAGGGCGGGTGTTCGTGGTCACTGGTGGGCATAGCTGGGCACGATAACAGAAAACCTTATTCCCGATAACCGATAACTGATAATGGAAAACCTTATCAGTGATAACCGATATTCGTTAACTGGAGACACAAACATAGGCGATAACCGATAACCGATACCCGATATAAATCCACAATTCCGATACTAGCTAGTGATAAGTCCGATAGGCGAAAACGATACTATATTGATATTTCAAATAAAAAACATAGATGAATTCAATTTTCATTACAGTAATCCCTCGTTTATCGCGGGGGTTAGGTTCCAGAACCCCCCGCGATAGGCGAGAATCCGTGAAGTAGCAACCTTATATTTATTTTATTATTTAAATAATTTATATTATATTTTATATATTATTTACATAAGCACGCATATCTCTGTGAATCTCGCCTCAGCCTGTGTGAACGAGGTCACCCAACCACTAGTTTCTCGAGAGATTCAAAGTCTGATACATTTCACAGGAAGCTCATCGAAATTCTAGTCAGAAACTCAGTCACCAACATGTCGGTGACTCGTGTGGTCGGTAAGTTGTGGTCACAAGAAGAAGAAGAGCATATCAGCTGTTCGGTTCAGTAGCTCTTCACGTGTTTATTCCAGTACCGCAAAGAGTTCACGAAACTAGATAAGCTTGTAGTAATCACGTTGAGCAAGTTTAGGACTTGAGTCTTGTTCAAGTGTAGTCATTGCCTCATCTTGTCTGGGTCCTCACTGCCAACTTCTTGAGCATTTTTTTTTTTTTTTTTTTTTTACGTCGCGGCCTAATGCACCGGTAGGCTTCTTCCCGGTGGGTCCTGATGGTCGGCCCAGCCCGTTCTGGCACAGGCGAGTGTTTATAGTGGCGCCATCTTGCATTGGCTCATGCTGCCCTCCCGGAGCTCATCTTTAATCCTAGAATCTAGAGTCCGGGTTGATAGGTGGTCTTCTGGACAGCATGTGGGTAGTTTTAAGGCACTCGACGGCGGCTGAAAAATCCCAGCTTGGCGGCACCGGGCGGGGATTGAACTCGTGTCCTCCTGAACACGGTGCTGTCACTCTGTCGACTCAGCCACCGCCTCCACATTTAACGGTAGCAAGCTGTAACACACTCTCCCTTTGTCTCCGAGCTAACCACTGACGAACAAACAAATGCTACGGTCGCTGAGCCAATCAGCACCCAGGATACAGAACACAGTGCTCTGGTTGGTCGCCTCCCATCC
Source organism: Eriocheir sinensis (assembly GCF_024679095.1). Taxonomy (NCBI): domain Eukaryota; kingdom Metazoa; phylum Arthropoda; class Malacostraca; order Decapoda; family Varunidae; genus Eriocheir; species Eriocheir sinensis. Next base: position 135,500 of record NW_026112325.1, on the reverse strand, counting down.
ATCAGCCAATAATGTGCCGTGTACGATTACACGTGGGCAAACTAGCTCAAACGGAAGCGGCCGTAGCTGTATTTTACATACGTGTGAGTCTTTGTCTACTTATCTGCAGTGCGCTACGTATTTTATTTCAATTTAATATTATTTTAATATGTTCTTATTAATACTTTCATATTTTCTTTTATTATTTACAATTTTTTTAGGCTAGAAAATGCTTCTTTTACTGCAAAATAAGTAAAATAATAAATATATTAAAATACCTCTATACCGCAAAATTCCGTGATATAGCAAAAAACCCGCGATACGAAACTAAATATTTACAATTTTAAAATCCACAAGACCGCGATAAGTAAATCGCGATACAGTGAGGGATTACTGTATCTGTATTTTAGAAAACTTACAAAACCTGAAAACCACACGTTGACACGTACTTATGGACGGTAATACTAGAAACGCCTGAACCGGTGTTGTGTTATTTGGCGTCTCCACTGTCAAAAGCTGGCGCTTTTCTTTACAAACACTAGTCTTGTGAACTGCACATGCTCAGACCAGCAAGCGTAGACCTGCACAGTCTCACAAAGCTTTTTAAATGTAATTAAGAGTTGCTGGAAGGCTGAATCAAACATACAGTACCACTACCACCATCCCCGCTGTTTCTAGAACGACACTCTGTACGCCAGATCACGCCAGACCTCCGTGGGCAGGCGGCCGGGTTGCCTTTCCGCAGCAGCGAGGTTGACCCGCTTGGTCATCCTCGCTTTGGGCTCCCCTGCTGCGGTAAAGTTGACTGGTCGGTTGCTCTACCGCGTTCTGCTATGGGCTGCTACTGGGCGCCTGCCCGGGGGGCCCGTGCCTCCGTCGCTGCTTGACGGCTGTTGCTCATGTCTGTGGTGGCGGCGGAGGCGTCCCCACACCCACCTCGAGTTTAAATTGCTCGTCCCCCCTTACAGGGTAGCCTTTAGGCCAAAGGCCTTGTCCCCTGTTAAGGGGTAGATCTTTAACCACCACCACTCTGTATGAGTTGCATCTATATGTACAGAGTGTCGTTCTAGAAACAGCGAGGATGGTGGTACTGTATGTCTGATTCAGCCTTCCAGCAACTCTTAATGTGTTAAAAAGCTTTGTGAGACTATACAGGTCTACGCTTACTGGTCTGAATATGCGCAGTTCACGAGATACCAATGTTTGTAAACAAAAGCACCAGCTTTTGACGATGGGACACCAAATAACACAACACTGGGTGCCTTCAATATCATAGCATGGTCACAAACGAATATGGAATATCAAATTTGAGGAAGTGAATAATCATTTTGGGGACAAAGTTAAATGATTTTTCTCTTTGATATATTGATTTTTGAGTCTAATATAAAAAAAATAATCTAGTATTTTAATGTTGATGATCTAAGTATGAGATCTCTTCACCGAAGATATTTCATACCCCGAATTTTTTTCAAACAACACCGGGCGCCCAGGCCACGTGCAGGGAGGAGACAACGTATTTCGTCTGAGAGGCGGAAAAAAAGTAGCGATTGGTTTGGTTACAAAAGTAACGAAGATACCGATATATATTTAAATAAGTAGCGGATGGCCGATAACACGATTTTGTTATCAGCGATAAAGTATCGCGATAACGCCCAGCTATGCTGGTGGGACGGTTGGACAAACCTATATACATAGATTTTTTTTTTCAACAAAGGAGACAGCTCAAGGGCACAAAAAAAGGCAACAGTAATAAATAAAAAAAGCCCGCTACTCGCTGCTCCTACAAAAAAGAATCAAAAGAGGTGGCTGAAAGAGAGGTCAATTTCGGAATGAGAGGTGTCCAGATACCCTCCTCTTGAAATAGTTCAAGTCGTAGGCAGGAGGAAATACAGATTTACATAGAAAATCAGACCACACAGACCCCATGGTCCAGACTAGGTGGTCTGTCCTTAAACCTAAGTGATTTTACATTAATCAGATGGCTCCAAAACGTTACTTTTCTACTCTAGTTAATAATAAGTTCAAGGAAGTGACAGTCGAGCTTGTTTTTAAAGGAGTCAATCATGTTACACTGGACCACTGATGGTGGGAGCTTATTCCATTCTCGCACTACAGATGAAGGAAGGTTGTTCCAGAGTTTACCAGCGTGAGGGATGAAAGAGTGAAAATACTGGTTAACTCTTGCATTAGTGGTTTGGACAGTATAGGGCTGAGCATGAGTAGAAAGTCGTGTGCAGCGGGGCCATGGGAGGGGGGGAGGCATGCAGTTAGCAAGTTCAGAAGAGCAGTCAGTGTGAAAATAGCGATCTTTCTGGTAGTTTTGTGTGTGTTATGAATTAATGTGCTAACTCTTTCTGTTAAAAATCATGAAATCACTAATATCATGATTGAATTTTCAATGCCTATTGAACCTAAACCGCTGCTGCCGCCGCAAAATAGCTCGTAAAGAGGTTCAACTTGCTTACTGTTTCCATATTTCCCTCACTGCTCACAAAGGTCACAAGCGGACAGACTAGAATAAAACCAGGGAAATTAATCCCTTTCACTGCTAAACACTCGCAGTGAGCGTTAGGCGTATTTGCTGGTGGTGCTAAACGCTCGCTGCGAGCTCCACTCGCACTCAAATCTCCCGCGTATGAGAGTGTTCCAACAATAATTCTCACAACACAGGATTGCCAATTGAGTGGGTTCTCCACTAAATTTGGTGGAAAATCATATCAGCCCAGCGTGGAAAATCTACGGACGAATAACTGGTGGATGTTCTTGCCCAATATAGTGTCATTTTTGCATAGCTTGACCTATCACCTGACTGATTCTTTGACCAAATAGTTGTACATATTGCAGTTGGCAATACTACCTTGCCAGAATCTCAAGGAGAGATGTCTGCAGTTCCCTCAATATGGCTAATCATCGTGCACGCACTGAAGTAAGTGTTCACATTCAACACTCCCTGAACATGCATGTACGTTCGCAAGAGGCATACATAACCGACTCCAATAGATCTGGGGCTCCTCTTTCCAATGGTGTTTTTTGTTTTTTTGCCGTGATGAATAGTTTCTGAGATACAGAGGTTAAAAGAGACCCCCCATTGGGCTGCCCGACTGCGCCTGAGGGCATAGTCGCGTCTCACACAACGCGCAAAGAAAGGGTTAATGCTGTGTATTCCTACAGTGCCCATGCGTGGACAGCAGAATGACTAATTTCATCGAGGAGATATTTCTCACAACACCGGCCAGTGTAGTGGACCTTTTTCTTCTTCTTTTGACCTGTAACACTCTGTATCGCTTCTTAGGTCCTCCTCCTCCACACTTTTATACTTCACAACATACACTGAAGTCATTTTGTTTGTTTTGATCGTAACCAATGGCAGTGATCACCGCTATAGTATTTCCACGTGAAACTGGCTGATCGGGTAGTGGCGGCTGCGGGGTTAGCCCAGCCCAGCACTTACCACACGCTCTCAACATCTCTCGCTTCGTCTGCAGCCGCCACTACCCCATCGGCCAGTTTCACGTGAAATACTAAGCGGCGATCGCCACCATTGGTAACGAAAAAAACAAACAAAGTGACTGTGAAAGCAGCCCTTAGCTACAGTACCTTCTCGAGTTTCGCAGTTAGTCCTAAATTCTTACCATCCCGACTTTCACGTGTTACCACTCCGAGTTTCGTGCTGCTTTGACGCGTACGAGCCACGTCTACTTATCATCGGCGTCACGCACGCTACCTTTAAAGGTAGTATCACACGACGTTTTCTTCCAAACATTGTGGCTATGGCAAGAGAGAGAGAGAGAGAGAGAGAGGACGGGTCGTTTTGAAGCCGTAGTTGAAGGCGGCTGCCTTACGATTGGTTGATAGTTCTGAAAACACACTTGTGATTCACTGGGAGTCCGAAGATGTCATTGCCGATGCCCACCCTATCAGCGACTTCACTGCCTTAGGGCGGTGTCACAATGACCATTTTCGTCCAACCGTTAGGGCTTCGGGTAACGCCAATGCGCCCAACCGGGAGCGAGTTTACGGTTATCCGTAAGCTGGTGTCACACAGTGCTTTTTTCTTCCCGCCACGTTGGCGCCAGCTAGGGCAACCGGCAACTCCAACTTTTCCTGGTGTGCGTCACACACGGCCAAGGTCGGTTGCCCGTATCCACATCCACAACGTAAACAAAGCACTTGCCCTGTATCAACATGGCGTCGTCTGCTAAAGTAAGGGCTGTCGCAGCTGGATTTGCTCTTTGCCCTAGCTGCCGCCAACGCGGTGGGAAGAAAATGTCCCAGCGTGACACCAGCAAGTTACGGACAACTGACAACTCGCTCCCGGATGGGTGCACGGGAGTTGCCAGTCACAACGGTTAATAGAAAACAGCCAGTGTGACACTGCCCCAAGGCAGCGAGGCCGCTGACCGGGTGAGCAGCGGCGATGACGTCATCGGACTCCCAGCGAATCACAAGCGTGTTTTCAGAGCTCAGCCAATTGTAAGGCTTCATCTGTGGCTTTAAAATGACCCATTCTCTCTTCCTGTTTTCATCCTTTTTCCACGGTACGTATTTTGAGATAACAAGGGAGTAGAGGAGGAAAAAAAATGAGCTTCGGGGGGCAGCATGAGCCACTTACAATAGCGCCACAATAAACAGTTGCCTGTGCCATGAGAGGCTCGGGACTATCCAGATGGATAGTCTACCGGCGCCATAGCCCACATGGAAAAAAAAAGAAAAAAAAAAATAAAAAAATCCGGGACAGGACATACGCTTTTTTAATGTTTTCAATACCTCGAGTTTTGCGATCCTCGAGTTTAGCGCTAAACCTTCGCAACGAAGCTAGGTGCTTTTCTGTCCTTTTCTTTCCCTGATTTTGCTTTTCTATGCCCTTTTGCTAATTTTCACTATTACTTTTCACCGTCGCTGCCATGCATTACAGGTCAAAAGAAGAAGAAGAAAAGGAAAACAACACCGGGAGATCTACAATTTTCAAAGACTTGATAAAAAGATTTTTGGACTGTGGTTCCACAGCACGGGGTGTTCTCTTATCTTGTTAATCAAATAGTAATCAAAGCAGCTCTGCCAGTCCATTTTATGAGTCTCTTGGTGGGCCATCTTCCACTGCTCCTCACTCCTCAGCCACTGCCGTCGTCTGTTTGTTTACAAGCAGCCGTGAGGTACCCATGTACCCACACTCGTACTGACAACCGTTTTCCATTCATAAGGACAACCGACAACTTGCCCCTGGTTGGGCATATGGGCAACCGCTGTTGTCCAAACCCCAATGGTTGGACACCACCTTTTAAGGCAGCACACACGACGCCGTCAGTAGGTAGATGTGACCCGTACATGTCAAAGCAACGCGAAACTCGTGGCAGTAATGTGTGAAAGTCGTGATGGTAAGAATTTAGGACAAATCGTTAAACTCGAGGATCGTGAAACTCGAGAGGGTACTGTACTACAAATAGGTAAACACACATACACAGACACACACACTAACACATATATAGAAACACACATTTAACACACACACTCACTCCATCCTACATAACACTCACCAAAACAAGCAGAGACTTCAGAGTTTAATGAGCAGTATCATTGGGCACATCGCTGCCTCCAACACTCCTGTGGAAATATTACAATAACAGTAAATCTGTTTATATCATTAATGTAAATAAGGCAATGGGTAAAGCAATATTATGATACCTATATATGATGGTAAATATTTATCATGCATTTATAAGAGCAGTCCCTACACCATGATCTGTTCAGTTCAGTTCAGTCTGATAGGATTGCCTTTGAAACAGCCCCCTACTCTTGGCCTCCTGTTGGTTGCTTCTACTCCCTTCTCTTCACAGCCTTTACACTTTTCTCCAAAATATTTGAACACAATATCTAACTGCCTCTCTTCTGTTTATGTTTCCTAATAATACTTGGCTAAGAATATTTCCTCTGGATGGTTGGCTGAGTAACTCGCATGTTTTTCATTTCCCCAAAGAGAAGACTCTAAAGGGCAATGTTGAAGGTCTTCTGCTTCTGCCTCCATGTATGTGTACTAAAGGGTATTTGGTCAACAACAATCCCAGTACTCAGCTTTTTCTCACCCTTCCCTCCCCCCTGTAGCTCCTCCCTCCCTCCCCCATTGCCCCGCCTACACCATCACCCTTGCCTCGCCCTGATCCCTGTTGCTCTTCATACTTTTCCACATCCTGCTGCTACTCCTCCTCCTCATACTCCCCCCACTCAAAGTCCTATGCCTCCTTCCGCCATCACAAAGTTCCTCAGTGTGTGTTTACCTATTTGTAGTGAACAGGGCCTGAGCTCAAGCTCGGACAGTCCTGTCTCACAATCAATATTTGTCCAGCTTTTCCTTCATTTTATGGACACTGCCTGCTTCAACAATGTCTTTGCTGAGTCCATTCCATGTATCCGCTCTCCTGTGTGGAAAACTGTACTTCTTTGTCTTTCAAACAAGTCCCTTTTCTCAGTTTCTTGCTGTGTCCTCTTAGTTGCCTCCCCCTTCATCATTTCTATCCAACACGTTCATTCCACTTGTATTCCTGCACAATGCTATCAGGTCTCCTCTTTCTCTTCTTTCTTCCAGTGTTGGTAAGGCCAGTTCCTCTAATCTAGTCTTGTATGACAGGTTTGATACTTCTGGTACCATCTTAGTTTCAATCCTTTGGATCCTTTTGAGTTTCTTTGTACAGGAATACAGTCTTACCTCAGCTTACAAGTTTAATTTGTGTCGGAATTTTGCTTGCACACCAAAACACTCGTAAACCACACACATTTTATAGATTCATAAATGGAAAAAATCAAACCAAGGGAAACAATAGAAAGATTGAGTGATGGGAATATGATAATTGAAGATCCTAAAGACATGATTGAGCTACTAAACAAAACGTTCCAGCAAGTTTTTACAAAAGAATCACAATTCAACGAACCACAAGAAAACAAGATAAATGTTCATATGGAAGAAGTCACAGTAAATAAAGAGGAGATATATAAAATGATGGGGGAGCTGGAAGAGAGGAAAGCAGTAGGACTGGATGGAGTCTCAGGTTATATATTGAAAAAATACAGAGATTAGCTGGTTAGACCAGTATATATTATTAAATGCCCAATAACAACTGGTAAGTACCAAAGGATTGGCAGAGAGCTGAAGTGGTCCCTATATACAAAAGTGGAAAAAAGGAAGAACCCCTGAACTACAGACCTGTATCATTGACCAGTGTAGTATGTAAAATATGTGAGAAAGTGATAAAGAAACAATGTACGAGATTTCAAGAAGAGCATAATATAATCACAAGTAAACAATATGGCTTAAGAAAAGGGGTGTGACAAACTTACTGAGCTTTTACTCAAGAGTGACAGACAAAATACAGGAAAGGGACGGATGGGTTGATTGGGTTTACTTGGACCTGAAGAAGGCGTTTGACAAAGTTCCACATACAAGACTACTATGGAAGCTGGAGAATAAAGGAGGATTGAAAGGGATTATGAAAAACTGGATGGAAAGCTGCTTAAGATGAGAGATGAGAACAGTGGTAAAGGACACAAAATTGGAATGGATATTTGTAGAGAGTGGAGTGCCTCAAGGATCAGTATTGGCACCAGTACTTTTCCTAGTATATGTAAATGATATGCCAGAGAGAGTAAACAGTTATATGAGCCTGTTTGCAGACGATGCAAAACTGCTAAGACATATAAGAAACAGTAAAGATTGTGAAATTCTGCAAGATGACCTTAACAAGATTTGGAAATGGAGTATTAAATGGGAGATGGAATTCAATGTGAAGAAATGTCATGTAATGGAAATGGGAAAGAGTGAAGGGAGACCAAAATGAACATATAAAACGGGAGATGGAGAAATATTAAAAAAAGTTCATGAAAAGAGAGATCTGGGAGTGACAATACAAGATAATCTACAGCCTGAGAGTCATGTTAATACGATACTTGGAGATACATATAAAATGGTGAGAAATATAGGATTAGCATTCCACTTCATGGATATGGATATGACGAAAAAGTTAATAACCACCATGATCAGACTAAAATTGGAATATGCGGAGGCAGTTTGGTCTTCCCATAAGAAGAAACACATAAAAAAAATAGAAAGAATACAAAGAATGACAACAAAAATGGTTTCAAAACTGGAGGGATTGACATATTAAGAATGATTAAAGGAGATGGACCTACCAACACTGGAACAAAGAAGAGAAAGGGGACCTAATACAAATTTATAAATTATTGAGCAAAATGTAAGTAGATAACGAGGAGTTACTACTAAAAGAAGAAATAAACACGAGGAGCACAAGAGGACACGGTAAAAATTGAGGAAAGGAAGATGCTTGAGACATAAAGATATATAGCTTCCCACAAAGAAATATAGAGGTTTGGAGCAGACTAAGTGAGGATGTAGTATTGGCGAGGAGTGTGCAAAGCTTTAAGGAAAAGTTGGACAAATGCAGATACGGAGACGGGACCACACGAACATAAAGCCCAGGCCCTGTAAAACTACAACTAGGTAAATACACACAAACACACACACACACACACACACACACTCCATCCTACATAACACTCACCAAAACAAGCAGAGACTTAAGAGTTTGATGAGCAGTATCATTGGGCACATCGCTGCCTCCAACACTCCTGTGGAAATATTCCAATAACAGTAAATCTGTTTATATTTTTTATGTAAATAAGGTAATGGGTAAATCAATATTATGATACCTATATATGATGGTAAATATTTCTTTTACATTATGATTGTTACAGCGAACACTGCTCTCATTCACGTGGTATGCTCTCCCTACCGCAATGTAACTCATCCCAAAACGTAACTTCTCCTAAATCTGAATTCTTCTGCAAGGTGAACACCTTTCTCGAATGCTTATGGGTGCTTTCAGCAGGTGTTTTGGTAGAACAGTGATGCCACTCAAGCCATGGCTACTTGGTGCAATGAGCGAGAAATTTCAAAATCCTACAAAAATTCTTCCAGGACAATCTGTATAAAACCGAAACCGTACTATTTGAGGGACGACTGTATACACATGTATATATATATATATATATATATATATATATATATATATATATATATATATATATATATATATATATATATATATATTTGAGAAGATGGGGAGGCGGTGGCTGAACGGATAGTGAGACAGCCCCGCCTTCAGGAGGACGTGAGTTCAATCCCCGCCCAGTGCCACCAAGCTGGGATTTTTCAGCCGCCACCGAGTGGCTTAAAACTACCCACATGCTGTCCAGAAGACCACCTATCAACCCGGACTCTAGATTCTAGGATCAAAGATGAGCTCTGGGAGGGCAGCATGAGCCAATGCAAGATGGCGCCACTATAAAACACTTGCCTGCGCCAGAACGGGCTGGGCCGACCATCAGGACCCACCAGAAAGAAGCCTTGGGCCAACCATCAGGCCCCACCGGGAAGAAGCCTACTGGCGCAATAAGGTGCGACTAAAAAAAAAAAAAAAAAAAAAAAAAAAAAAAATATATATATATATATATATATATATATATATATATATATATATATATATATATATATATATATATATAGGTAACTCGATTTAAGCGAGTTTGGTTTACGAGTTTTTGAAATAACGTGGGGTCCAAAATCCAAATAAATGTTTAACATACACGTTTTTTCACTTATACGCGATATTTTATGGAGTGGCACAAGATGTCTCACACAACTGGACTCACACGGCGCCGCGGCCACACAGCTGAACTCAGTTCTTCCCTTGGCCACTTGAACAACAATACAGTACCCACGCTGCACGCTACTCAACAATAGGGGTGGGCAGGTACGTCTGAGTACCTGTACTAACAGTACCAGCTATATGGCACGGTACCGGTACCAGACTCACAAGCGTTCAATGTGTTAGGGACCTGGGGGTCAAAATCGCGTCAAACCTCAAATTCTCACATCAATGCATCGATGCAGCAAATAAAGTGAACAGAATGTTGGGCTTCATTAAAAGAAACTTTTTATTCAAGAATAAAGATGTAATACTTCTGCTCTACAATAGTTTAGTCAGACCCTTGGAATATGCAGTATGGTTTTGGTCTCCTCACCATGCATAGGACATTGCTAAATTAGAAGGTGTTCAGCGTCGGGCAACAAAAATGATCCCTTCCTTGCGCAACAAATCCTATGAAGAAAGGTTTTCCACCCTTAACATGTTCTCTCTTGAGAAACGTCGCCTCCGAGGAAAACTGACCAAGATCACTGAATGAATTAGACAGATATAAAGCCACAGAATTTAGATCCTTTCTTTTGTATACTGGGACAGTCTACTTAGTTAACAATGTTCATGAAAACATATACAAAAACTTTCTTTACTAAGTGTTAGTATCCGTATGCTTGCAGAAGACTTAAATCCACAAGACTTAACCCTTTCCTTGCGCGTGGTGCGGACGTGACTATCCCCTCAGGCGCAGCCGGGGAGCCCAATGGGGGGTCTCTTTTAACATCTGTATCTCAAAAACTATTCATCACAGCTAAAAACCAAAAACACCATTGGAAAGAGGAGGTCCAGATCTATAGGAGTCGGTTATGTATGCCTCTCTTGCGAACGTACATGCACGTTCAGGGAGTGTTGAATGTTAACACTTACGTCAGTGCGTACGGGATGATCAGCCGTATTGAGGGAACTGTGGACATCTTTTCTTCAGATTCTGGCAAGGGAGTATTGCCAACTGCAATATTTACAACTATTTGGTCAAAGAATCAGTCAGGTGATAAGTGAAGCTATGCAAAAATGCCGCTATATTGGGCAAGAACATCCACCAGTTACTTGTCCGTATATTTGACGCACTGAGCTGATATGATTTTCCACCAAATTTAGTGAAGAATCCACTCAATTGGCAGCCCTGTGTTGTGAGAATTAGTGTTGGAACACTCTCATGCGCGGGAGATTTTAGTGCAGGTGGAGCTCGCAGCGAACGTTTAGCACCACCAGCAAATACGCCTAACACCTACTGCAAGCGTTTAGCAATGAAAGGGTTAAGAGTAGCTAAGAAATATTTGATTGCCCTCATAACACACTTTGAAAGTTTGTTTGGATCAAGACACCTAGTATACAACATTCATAATCTTTGTCATCTAACTGATGATGTTAAGAAATACAGGCCTATTGATGGATTCTCTGCTTTCCCCTTTGAGAATTACCTGGGATCATTAAAAAGGCTTAAAAGAAAGCCACATTGTGTTTTGAGTGAAGTAATTAACAGAATCTATGAACAAAAACATTTCAAATCAGAACAGGAAAAAATGAAGTATCCATACACAATGTTACAGCACAATGATGGACCTGTTCCTAAGGATGGTTCATGCCGCCAGTTTAGAGCACTGTATTTAGAGAATTTCTGTGTTTGACTTAACTCTGCTGACCAAGCCATAATGGTCAATAATCATGTTGGGAAAGTTATGAACATTGTGCAGTATGAAAATGACCCAGATACATATATATTATATAATTTGTATGAACATTATGATGATTTATTTGAATATCCAACAAAATCAGGAGCTCTTGGGATATATGTAGTGGCACAAGAAAGTAGGACCCTGAACAGCTGTTCTTATAAGGCCATCCAAATGAAATATGTACTCCTCCCATACAAGAAGGGCAAAATTGCTGCATTGCCATTAATACATGCAAATCACCAGTAGTAAACTATTCAGTAGGTTGAGTGAAGCTGCCCAGTCTTTGAAAGTACAGAGTTTACAAAAAAACAGTTTCAAGAAAATCCTTCGAACACAAAAATTGCTAAGTCTTGATTTACGCTATAGCTGCAATAGATATGAGTAGGTGCAACTTGATGCTACATGACTGAGTTGGTCTCGCGTGGCCTTTCTTGCACCTGTGCACAAGGTTTTCATTATCTGTCTTGTTTCCAATATCAAAGATGCCTTCAAGACTATAACTATGTCCTAAATCTTGGATATATCTCAGCCCAATATTATGAAGCTTTTTAGGAGTCATTCTTTGATCAGCATTTTGAAACTTGTACATTATCTTATACGGAAAATCAGAGGGGTAAGAAATGGCCAGGTATGCAGTTGTTGCATTTGAAGAGGAAAATGAAGTGAATGTGGTGCCAAGTGCCTGGATGACAGATGAGGAAACAAAGTGTTACTGGCCTCCATACCGTAACACAGCTAAGCTGGCCAAAGCAATAAAGGAGAGGAATTCCCCAGAACACAACTGGTGCAAGTATACAGCAAGAGTGCTTCCAAATGGGGTTAGTTCTTTATTTTCTCACATTATTTTTCTGATTTTTTCAGAACTGGCAAATTAGTTTTTTTATAGTGATATATATATATATATATATATATATATATATATATATATATATATATATATATATATATATATATATATATATATATATATACTAAAAAAAACAAAACATATGAATATAAATAAATAAATTATATATATATATATATATATATATATATATATATATATATATATATATATATATATATATATATATATATATATATATATATATATATATATATATATATATATATATATATATATATATATATATATATATATATATATATATATATATATATATATATATATATATATATATATATATATATATATATATATATATATATATATATATATATATATATATATATATATATATATATATATATATATATATATATATATATATATATATCCTGGTGTCACTTCTGGCAATAAAGGACTAACTCCAGAAGTCTGTGATACTGGCTCTTGTCAAAATCCAATTTTTCTATACTCTTATATCACATCAAAAATAAATGAAAGTAACTACATATGGTATATTATCACATTTCTGCTTTCCCGTATTGCCAACCATGAGCGCATCCATGCATGTATTAGACAAAAACATTAAACAAACTCTCAACAATACACAGTATTAGGTTCAGAGTCAGCGATATCTTTGCACGTGGACTCCATGTTTGTTTACATTCCATGGTCTGTGCAACGACACAAAGTTTCAGACAAACACCGCTTGTGTGTGACAGGACACAGCCAAGTATCAACATACACTTTCAAAAAAGACACACAGACAAACATACAATAAAAGTGCTATGTGACACCGCCTTTAGGTTGCTCCTGAGTGACATCACGGTTAGCTGTGACGTCATGCTTTCAAAATCAGCAAATGGCGGCATAAATCCGGATTATCCATAAAAACATTATCCTAAAAAGAAACTTCCTTCCATTAGGATAATCAGGTTTTACTATATATATATATATATATATATATATATATATATATATATATATATATATATATATATATATTATATATATATATATATATATATATATATATATATATATATATATATATATATATATATATATATATATATATATATATATATATATATATATATATATATATATATATATATATATATATATATATATATATATATATATATATATATATATATATATATATATATATATATATATATATATATAAAGTATTACTATTATTGACTTGCGATGTCTTAGTTTACAATATACACACACACACACACACCAGAAAGTCATATAAATTGGATCTTCGGTGATACATATAACATGGTGAGAAATATAGGCATAGCATTCCACTACATGGACAAAGAAATGATGAAAAAATTAATTACTACTATGATCAGACCTAAACTAGAATATGCAGAAACAGTGTGGTCTCCACATATGAAGAAACACAAAAAAACTAGAAAGAATACAGAGGATGGCAACAAAAATGGTTCCAGAACTGGAGGGACTGACATATGAAGAGAGACTAAAGGAAATGGACTTGCCAACACTAGAACATAGAAGAGAAAGAGGAGACCTAATACAAATATATAGGCTATTGAGTAAAATGGAAGAAGTAGATAACGAGAAATTGCTACTAAGAGAGGAACCTTCCAGCAGGAATACTAGAGGACATAGTAAAAAGTTTTGGAAGGGAAGATGCTCACGAGACATAAAGAAATATAGCTTCCCTCAAAGAAATATAGAGGTTTGGAACAGACTAAGTGAAGAAATAGTATCGGCGAAGAGTGTGCAGAGCTTCAAGGAAAAGTTGGATAATTATAGATACGGAGACGGGACCACACGAGCGTAAGCCCAGGCCCTGTAAAATTACAACTAGGTAAACTAGGTAAATACACGCACGCACACACACACACACACACACACACACACACAAACACACACACGCTAAAATATGCACTGAGTATGATTAAAAGGGATTAAAACAGAAGAAACAAAATATTTCTTTAGTTATATAAAAAACATTTTTCCCATCCTGTAACTATATATTCTTATTTCACTTCAGATGACTTCAGTAAAGCTCGAAGGATGTCTCTTAAAGCAGAGTGTCATTCAGATTTGCAAAGCGAGGGTGAATATGGACGAGGGAACAGGAGGTGTGTAGTATTACTTGGGGTAGGGGTAGTTAGCTGATACAAATTCAATGATATCAGTAAATTACAATTTTATCCATGACACACATTCTTTTTGATTTACTCTGATATACTTTATGTAGTATAAATTATAGTAGAAAAATATGAATGATGCATCAGTGTTGGGATCTAGGAGCTTATAAATTTCTGCTCCCATGAAATTTAAGTAAAAATTTTTTCCCACAGGATTCAGAAGCGAAAGTTTTCAGACTCTGAATCAGACTCCGGGAGTTCTGGCAGTACTGTGGAGCTACCACGCAATTATCAGAAGCTGCCCCCACCACCTGATGTGAGTGACCGGCCACCTCTTCAGCGTGCCAATGCAGTGGTCAAGAGACCAGCCTTGGCAGCAGATGTCGGTGTTGCTTCAACTTCGCACAGGACACCACACCCAAGTGCTAGTGATGCAACATTTAAAAAACCCAGAGGGCAATTATTATGTATGTGTATATATTTAAATACTAATGTTTGAAAGAATATGTTTATAAACTAGTCAAAATATAAGTAGTAGTATTATGATGCAAGGAATGACGTGTTCTGACATCAGAGGTCATAATTTTTTATATTTTTTATAACAAAGGAGGCAGCTCAAGGGCACACAAAAAAAGAAAACAATAATAAAAAAAAGCCCGCTACTCGCTGCTCCTAAAAAAGAAACAAAAGAGGTGTCCGAAAGCAAGATCAAATACGTGAGGAGAGGTGTCCTGATACCCTCCTCTTGAAAGAGTTCAAGTCATAGGCAGGAGGAAATACAGATGAAGGAAGATTGTTCCAGAGTTTACCAGCGTGAGGGATGAAAGAGTGAAGATGCTGGTTAACTCTTGCATAAGGGGTTTGGACAGTATAGGGATGAGCATGAGTAGAAAGTCGAGTGCAGCGGAGCCGTGAGAGGGGGGGAGGCATGCAGTTAGCAAGTTCAGAAGAGCAGTCAGCGTGGAAATATCGATAGAAGATAGAGAGGCAACATTGCAGCGGAATTTAAGAGGTAGAAGACTATCAGTATGAGGAGGAGAGCTGATGAGACGAAGAGCCTTAGCCTCCACTCTGTTCAGAAGAGCTGTGTGAGTGGAGCCCCCCCACACATGAGATGCATACTCCATACGAGGACGGACAAGGCCCCTGTATATGGACAGCAACTGTGCAGGGGAGAAGAACTGGCGGAGACGGTACAGAACGCCCAGCCTCGAGGAAGCTGACTTAGTAAGAGATTACGGGAGCAGTAATAGGCAGGGTTGGCGGTTTAAACCAAATGGTTTAAAACACAATTTTGGTCTTTCATATCTTGTTTCCAATCAAGCACTGTCCACTCCCTCCACATTCCACACAATGTGTGCAGCAGTAGAATACAAGGATGCAGAGGAGTCCTTTGAATCAGAAACAGACTCCTATCAGCACATTTTAAAGATTTCTGGCTTCCTTTCTTTGATGCCACTGTGAGGGAAGAATATGATACGAACGGCTTTATTTACTCCTAAAATCACGTTAAAATGGCTTCTCAGGGTCTTTATAAGCACATAAAAATGTGATGCCGCAGCGTTTCCGCCATATTCGTCGATGCCTCCGAGAAGCACGCCACAAATACTTCCAAGTTTTTGCGACTTGTAGCCTTTACTGCGGGTCAGGAACGGATCCTAGCACACTCTGATATTTAAGTCCACTTGTAAGACACAACAACACAGCTGGGATAGCGTAAGTCCTTGTAAAGTAGCGTACAGTCCTGGGCACTGCTGGGCAGCGGAGGCCACTTTCTCCTTTCCCACACAGACCCGCAGACTAGTAACCGAACACAAACACCACGCGTTCTGCGGTGATCAGGAACTTTAGGTCCTGAAACTGTACCAAGAGGAATGGTACCCTCATCTGATGTGTATAATGCTTTTTTCTGATGTTTTATTCACTAGATATATTATAGAATCTGGTCAACGTCTTTGACTTCCAGCACCTTATTATGAATATAAATGAAATAATATTAAAAACACCCCTGAATATACCAAAAATTATGCCAAATGAGGTTAGGCATAAAACTAAATTTCCAGAAGGGAAAGAGTGACTCACAATTCTAGTCATTCAGAACTGTGAGCTGCGGTCGGGAGCAAGGTGCAAAGTGATAGTGTTGTGTACCGGTAGTGTATTACTGTAGCAGCGAGGTATAGTGTAGGGGCGGCATCGTGAATGCAGTCATCACCGAGGGGGGGTCACTGTCCTGGAAGCTGCAATGGTAATTGTCTCCTGAATAATTGCCAGGACCACTATTCTAATGATTTTCAGTCCTAGTGACTATTCTCATTAATAACTCATAATAAGTATTACTTAGGTTCTAGCACAGTAGATATTAGATGCATGCTGTCCATGTTGCATGGTGACACTGGCGTCTGTGGACTGTAAATTGTACACACGTACAGTCTGTGTATGCTAAGGCGGCCATTGTTGTTCAGTCATCATAACAGCGCCCCTAACTCCGGGGAGCGCGATGCAGCGGTAGTATGCGGTGCGGGATATAGCCAGGAAAGCCTGGTTTAAAATAAAATAAAATAAATAAAATAAAATAAAATAAATAAATAAATAAATAAATAAATAAATAAAACCACTGGTTTTTGCCAACCCTGCTAAATCCATCTCTAAATCTATATATAATTCCTTTTCAAACTCGTATGTGTATATACGGATAGAATTACTGGAATAAAAATACTGAAAAAAAAAAAATAATAATAATAAATAAATAAATAAATAAAAATAAATAAATAAAATAAAAAAATAAAAAATAAATAAATAAATAAATAAAATGATTGGTTTTAGCCAACCCTGGTAATAGGTATAACTGTGTTTGTGATACCCCTGAGGCTATTTATATTGACATTAGGCCAACATCTCACCCCATTGGCTTGGCATTGTGTGCGTGCGTGTGTGTTATGTGTGAGACCCTCGACACATCTATGCAACCTTTGCCCATGCAGATTAGTTTCTCGCCTATTGTATGAATGGATGGATGTTTTGCCAAAGGCAGCTATTGCCTCTGTGGTGCAGCGGTAACGCACTGTGCTAAGCTACTCAGAGTCATGAGCACGGGTTCAGATTCTGTGGGGAGGCATCAGCACTCCCAGCTGTTAATACCCTTATGGGTTTGGTCAACAAATGGGTACTTGGGGTAACACCTAAGGAAGATAAAAAGTGGTAGCCTGGTGACACAAAAGGCCCTGCTCCCCAGGATATTGATTATAACCTCCCACACAAAGGCAAAAGTTATAGGAGATGAGCCCCAAACACCACTCCCCGTCCCATAAGTATGCACCCCCACTCCGTCTTTGTCTTAATCATCTGTAAAGCAGCCAACAACTAGCCAATTTTAATGTCTCAAACCAATTTGCCTCCTCCTTGATGCACGTACTATACTTGCCTGGATGAGAGGTTTTTCAATGAAAAATTAAAATACTTGAATATGTGGTGTATGAAGTGTAGTTGTAGAAGTCTTCTTAAAATATTTATGTTCTCCAGCAGTCCTCTGCACTCTTCATTTAGTTATAGACTTCAAGGAAAAGTTGGATAATTATAGATACGGAGACGGGACCACACGAGCGTAAGCCCAGGCCCTGTAAAATTACAACTAGGTAAATACACAGGGAGGGGCAGAAAGGCATGTCAGATCAGGGCTTTGGTCAAGATATGACTTGACTCAGGTCAACCCCTGACCTGACTCTCCCTTCTGCCCCTCCCTCCCCCTCCCCTTCTCATTTCCCTTTCTGAGTGTGTGTATGTGTGTCTGTATTTACCTAGTTGTAGTTTTACAAGGCCTGGGCTTTACGCTCGTGTGGTCCCGTCTCCATATCTACGTTTATCCAACTTTTCCTTAAAGCTTTGCACACTCCTCGCCAATACTACATCCTCACTTAGTCTGTTCCAAACCTCTATATTTTTTTGTCTCTCAAGCATCTTCCCTTCCTCAATTTTTTACTATGTTCTCATGTTCCTGGTGGTAATTCCTTCTTTTAGTAGTAACTCCTCGTTATCTACTTCTTCCATTTTGCTCAATAATTTATATATTTGTATTAGGTCTCCCCTTTTTCTTTGTCCTAGTGTTGGTAAGTCCATTTCCTTTAGTCTTTCCTCATATGTCAATCCCTCCAGCTCTGGAACCATTTTTGTTGCCATCCTTTGTATTCTTTCTAGTTTCTTTGCTTCTTCTTATGGGGAGACCACACTGCCTCCCCATATTCCAACTTTGGTCTGATCATAGTGGTAATTAATTTTTTCATCATATCCTTACCCATGTAGTGGAATGCTATTCCTAGATTTCTCACCATGTTATACGTATCACCGAATATCCGATTAACATGACTGTCTGGCCGTTTGTCATCTTGCACTATTACTCCCAGATCTCTTTCTTCGTGTAATTTCTTTAATATTTCACCATCTCCCATTTTATATGTCCATTTTGGTCTTCCTTCACTTTTTCCCATTTCCATAACATGACATTTCTTCACATTGAATTTCATTTCCCATTCTGTACTCCACTTCCAGATCTTGTTCAGGTCTTTTTGCAGAATTTCGCAGACTTTACAGTTTCTTATATGTCTTAGCAGCTTTGCATTGTCTGCGAACAGGCACATATAAATATTTACTTCCTCTGGCATGTCATTAATATATACTAGGAAAAGTACTGATGCCAATACCGATCCCTGAGGCACTCCACTCTCTACCGTTTTCCATTCCGATTTTATGTCCTAAACCACTGTTCTCATCTCTCTTCCCCTTAGGTAGCTTTCCATCCAGTTCTTCATTTTCCCTTTCAATCCTCCTTTATTTTCTAGTTTCCATAGCAGTCTTCTATGTGGAACTTTTGTCATGCCCCGAGATTTGACTTCCTCTTTTCTACTACACTCCTGGTCCCACACGACCTCTGCGTGTATCGAAACACACGAGGAATTAATCAAGATCAGGGTATTCACCGGCTACCTGGGATTGAACCCGCGACTAGTGTGACGGGAGAGCCACTCCTTACTGAGTCGGCCAAAGAGGTACCCCACTCGCCAAGTGGGTTATGGGAGGTTCCCCTATCAGGTCTAGTCGCCGAACTACACTTTTTCGAATGCCTTCTTCAGGTCAAGGTAGGCGCAGTCAACCCATCCGTCCCTTTCCCGTATTTTGTCTGTCACTCTTGAGTAAAAGCTCAGTAAGTTTGTCACACATGAGTGCCCTTTTCTTAAGCCATACTGTTTACTTGTTATTAAATTTTGCTCCTCTAGAAATCTCGTCCATTGTTACTTTATCACTTTCTCACATATTTTACATACTACACTGGTCAATGATACAGGTCTGTAGTTCAGGGGTTCTTCCTTTTTTCCACTTTTGTATATAGGGACCACTTCAGCCCTCTGCCACTCCTTTGGTACTTACCAGTTGTTATTGAGCATTTAATGATGTCATATATTGGTCTAACCAGCTCATTTCTGCATTCTTTCAATATATACCCTGAGACTCCATCCAGTCCTACAGCTTTCCTCTCTTCCTGCTCCCCCAACAACTAATATATCTCCTCTTTATTTACTGTAACTTCTTCCATATGAACATTTATCTTGTTTTCTTGTGGCTCATTAAATATTGATTCATTAGTAAAAACTTGCTGGAATTTTTGTTTAGTAACTCCGCCATGTCTTTAGGTTCATCGATTGTCACATTCCCATCGCTCAGTCTTTCAATTGCTTCTCTTGGTTTAATCTTACCATTTATGAATCTATAAAATAGTTTAGGTTGTTCCTTGCACTCTTCCACAATATCCTTTTCATATCCCTTTTCTTCTTCCTTCTTTATTTTCATGTATTCATTTCTCGCTACCTTAAAATCTTCTTTATTCCTTTGGTTTATATTCCTTTTTAATCTTTTCCTTGCTTCGCCTCTTTTTTTTTTTTCTTTTGCCTTAGCACACCTTGCATCAAACCAGTCATTTTTTTCCTTTTCTTTAGGCCTGTATTCTGGTACAAACTTCTTAACCCCTGTTTTCCATCATCAATCTTAACAATCTTTCCCCCATGCCATATCTCCACCACTGCTTTCAAACATCTCCCAATCTACCTCTTTACAATTAAAATCACCAACTAATATGTACAGTCGTGGGACACAAGTGTTGTCACACTTTCCAAAATGTTTCGGACACAGCTAGCGAAAGACGGCAACTATCCAGCAGAGCTGCATTCGAGTTATATAAAATGTATGTGTGTCTGTGTGGGTGAGTGTGTGCAAGGATCAAAGCGTGTGTGTGGGTGCGAGAGATATTATTTAAGGATTTTTCTTATGAAATTGTGAGCATCAACTGCACGACAATTATGTTTCTTTAAAAAAATCAGTTATGAATGCTCTTGTTTCCACTAGTGCACAATCTGTAATAAGATTTTCTGCATTCCATTAGCTAAATACTTGCTTGGCTTTGGTCGCCAGTGTGCATTTTGGATAGAGAGAGAGAGAGAGAGAGAGAGAGAGAGAGAGAGAGAGAGAGAGAGAGAGAGAATTAATTTCTCTTAAGAAAAAAAGTTACTGCAAAATAATAGCCTAGTTTTCTTAAATGCATAATAATAACTTAGTATTCGTAAATGCAAAGTAATAGCCTAGTTTCATAAATGCAAACGAATCGCTTAGTATTCTCAAATGCAAAATAATAGCTTTGTAATTCATTTCAATTCATAATAGCCTACTAGTTTCCTAAATGTGCCGGCTGGCATGGTCGATGACGTCATTGCATAACACTGTCAAGCGAGAGTTAAATGGTGGTATTATTATATATTTTTAAACCATCAGAATTTTTGTGCACGTTATCAATGTTTTCTTCATATTTTCTTAGCGAGGACGTTGCAAGAATGAATACAACAGTTATTCAAATGCATAATAGCGTTGTAAACAACTTTAGCTGTCCCTGACTAAATTTGAACAAAATGTAAAGAGACATTTTAGTCTGCGAATTTAAAAGTTGTTATCAGTGTGCACAACTGACAAATCCATATCTAATAAATTATGGAGAGTGTATATGAAGTGACATATCTGAACATTAGCCTCCTTCCATGCGGTGTATATATTTTAAAGTCGGGGCCGGTGAATGAAATTCAATGGACAGTGTGTCATCACTTGTGTCCCACGATTGTACAGTAATCCCTCGTTTATCGCGGGAGTTAGATTCCGGAACCCCCCGCGATAGGCGAAAATCCGCGAAGTAGCGACCTTATATTTATTTTATTATTTATATATTATATTTTATATATATTATTTACATAAGCACGCATATCTCTGTGAATCTCGCCTCAGCCCGTGTGAACGAGGTCACCCAACCACTAGTTTCTCGAGAGATTCAAAGTCTGATACATTTCACAGGAAAGTGTATCAGCTGTTCGGTTCAGTAGCTCTTCACGTGTTTATTCCAGTACCGCAAAGAGTTCACGAAACTAGATAAGCTTGGAGTAATCATGTTGGGCAAGTTTAGGACTTGAGTCTTGTTCAAATGTAGTCATTGCCTCATCCTGTCTGGGTCCTCACTGCCAAGTTCTCGAGCATTTAACGGTACCAAGCTGTAACACACACTCCCTTTGTCTCCGAGCTCACCACTCACGATGAAAGTATAGTGAGATATTGTATCAATAATCATTAGTTTGCGGAATATAAATTTTATTTTATTTTTATTTATAAACTTTCATTGTCATAATTTCCACCAAGAAATTCGGACATAAATACACCATAATTCAGTCACTTCATATACAAGAAAAAACTCACTATAGTTTGATTTTTACAAGTCAAGGCATGGTTTTTGGTGTTGGTTTCATTGAAATCGGCTGAAAAATGGTGGAAAAATTGAAATGCAAAGGTACATAACTTACATTTTGAGATACAGCCAGGTAAAGTTTTGAATGCGTAACACTCTAACATAGCAAAGTGATATCATGGCATTTATCCTTTCATTTATTTGTAACAATATGTATATAAAAAGATATGTCCATGTTCAGTCATATATTTTGATGTCCAGGCATAAAATATTATGTCTGTAAGGCTTCTGGTCCCCCCCCTCCCCTCAGCTTGAGGCAGCGTCATAGCTGCCAAGCTACTCATTGTTGCCAGGTTTGTTTCAGAATGCTCCTGGAGCGTGTGTCACCTCTTTCTTCTTCTCTTTGATGTTCTTGGATTTCTTCTTCTCACTCACACTTTTCCTTTTCGTATTTTTTTCTTGAACCTCACTCTGATAAGCTCATATGAGCCCTGAGGCTGTGTGTGTGTGTGTGTGTGTGTGTATTTACCTAGTTGTATTTACCTAGTTGTAGTTTTACAGGGCCTGGGCATTATGCTCGTGTGGTCCCGTCTCCGTGTCTGCATTTATCCAACTTATCTTTAAAGCTTTGCACACTCCTCGCTGATACTATATCCTCGCTCAGACTGTTCCAAACCTCTACATTTCTTTGCGGGAAGCTATACTTCTTTGTGTCTCTCAGGCATCTCCCCTTTCTCAATTTTTTACTGTGTCCTCTTGTATTTCTGCTTATGTTTCCTTCTGTTAGTAGCAGTTCTTCATTATCTACTTCATCTATTTTGTTTAATAATTTATAAATTTGGATTAGGTCTCCCCTTTCTCTTCTTTGTTCCAGTGTTGTTAAGTTCATTTCCTTTAATCTTTCCTCGTATATTAATCCCTCCAACTCTGGGACCATTTTTGATGCCATCCTCTGTATTCTTTCTAGTTTCTTTATATGCTTCTTCTTATGGGGGGACCACACTACCTCTGCATATTCTAATTTTGGTCTAATCATGGTAGTGATTAGCCTTCTCATCATGTCCTTGTCCATGTAGCTAAATGCTACGCCAATATTTCTCACCAAGTTATATGTGTCTCTAAAGATCCG
The DNA here is from genome assembly GCF_024679095.1 of Eriocheir sinensis. Classification (NCBI taxonomy): domain Eukaryota; kingdom Metazoa; phylum Arthropoda; class Malacostraca; order Decapoda; family Varunidae; genus Eriocheir; species Eriocheir sinensis. The sequence goes on along the minus strand of NW_026112325.1, from coordinate 112,160 downwards.
ATTTATATGACTCTCTGGTTGATTATCATCCCTCATCACTACTCCCAGGTCTCTCTCTTCATGCACTTTTTTTAATGTTTCACCATTTCCCATTTTGTATATCCAGATTGGTCTTGTTTCACTTTTACCCATTTCCACAACATGACATTTTTTCACATTAAATTCCATCTCCCAATCCATACTCCATTTCCAAATTTTGTATAGGTCTTCTTGCAATATTTTACAATCTTCTTTGTTTCTTATATGTTGTTGTAGTTTAGCGTCATCAGCAAACAGGTTTATGTAGCTATTAACTCCTTCAGCCATGTCATTTACATATACCAGGAAGATTATCGGTGCTAATACTGAACCCTGTGGTACTCCGCTTTCTACATTTCTCCATTCTGATTTTATGTCCTTGACCACAGTTCTCATCTCCCTTCCCATTAGGTAGCTTGCCATCCATTTTTTCATATTTCCTTTCAATCCTCCTTTATTTTCCAGTTTCCATAATAGTCTTGTATGTGGAACTTTGTCAAAGGCCTTTTTCAAATCTAGATAAATACAATCAACCCATCCATCCCTTTCCTGTGTTCTGTCTGTCACTCTTGAGTAAAAACTGAGTAAGTTTGTAACACATGATCGGCCCTTTTGAAATCCATGTTGTTTGCTGGTAATTAACTTATGCTCTTCTAGAAATTCAGTCCACTGCTTCTTTATTATTTTCTCACATATTTTGCAGAAAACACTTGTCAGGGATATGGGTCTGTAGTTTGAAGGTTCATCTTTCCTTCCACTGTTATATATGGGGACCACTTCAGCCCTTCTCCACTCATTGGGCACCGTACCTGTTGCTACTGAACATCTAATGATGTCGTATATTGGAACAATTAATTCATCTCTACATTTTTTAAAAATATACCCAGAAACTCCATCCGGTCCTACTGCTTTTCCCTCTTCTAGTTCTCCCAGTAATTTATGGATCTCTTCTTTGTTTACCATAATCTCTTCCATATGAACTTCTATTTTATTCTCTTGTGGCGCAATAAAGATTGTTTCTTTGGTAAAGACTTGCTGGAATTTTCTATTTAATAACTCTGCCATACCTTTAGGGTCATTGACCTCCACATTCCCGTCTCTCAGTCTTTCTATTGTTTCTTTCGGTTTAGTCTTCCCATTTATAAATCTGTAAAACAACTTGGGCTGTTCTTTGCATTTTTCCACAATATCCTTCTCATATCCCTTTTCTTCTTCTTTCCTTATTTTCACATATTCATTTCTCGCCATTCTGAAGTCTTCTTTGTTTCTTTGATTCTTCCTTCTTTTTAATCTTTTCCATGCTTTGTCCCTTTTTTCTTTTGCGTTTGCACATTTGGCATTAAACCAGTCCTTCCTACCCTTAACTTTGGGTCTGTATACGGGTACATATTTTTTGACACCGGTGTTATAGGCTTCCATAAAGATATCATACTTTTCTTGTACTTTATTTTTTCTCAGTAACTCATCCCATTCCACTTTCTCGCAAAACTTCCGAAGGTTTTCCATGTCTGTCTTAATATAGTTTAGCCTGTTTGATTTGTAAGATTCGTCCTCTTTAGTAACCTCCACTTCTGTATCAATCTCTATGGTTACATGATCACTCTTGCCCAGTGGACATCCATACCTTAGTTCATCCTTGATGTATATTCCTTTTGTTAGTACTAGGTCCAGCCTTGCCGGTTCATCGTCACTTCTATATCTTGTATGTTCATTCACTCTTTGTATCATAAGATTTTCCATCATCAATCTTAGGAATCTATCTCCCCATGCGTTATCTCCACTATTACTCTCGAATATCTCCCAGTCAATCTCTTTACAATTGAAGTCACCAACTAGCATAACTTTATTGTTTTCCTTAAGCATTTTGCTTAAACTCCGTATAGTGTCATTGATCATAGTGTCGTGCTCTTCCTTACACCAAGAGTTTGTTCTAGGTGGTACATATATGGTTATAATTGTCAACCTTTCCTTGTTTTTTGTTTCCATATTTACTTTCGCAATTTCAGCTTTACCTTCTCCGTATTCTACCACTTTCACTGTTAACTCCTTTTGTGTCATTATCATCACTCCACCTCCCCCTTTGCCCATTCTATCTTTCCTCCATATATCATAGTTTTTATTTATCTCTAATTTAATAGCTTCGTTCAGTTTGGTTTCCGTTAAGCATACGATCATTGGTTCTTTCTCCTTTATGAAATCTTGCAGTTCCAATTTGCTAGTTAGTAATCCATCTACATTTGTATACATCACTCTTAAACATTTACTCTTATCTATCTTTTCTAACTTTCGTTCTTCTTTATCCTCTCTCTTGTGTACCACTTTCTGACTCGGTCCCCTACTATTCTCCAAAAAAATATCTCCTTTTCTTCCACAGATCTTTCATTATTCTTCTCCTTCGCCTCTGCTAGTAGCTCGTTCCATTTCCTTCTTTCTTCTTCATTTCTATTTTTCTTTATGTATATATCCTTGCAATCTTCTGTTTCCTTTAATTTAGTTGTTCTGTACAAAATATCCTCAGCCGCCTTCTGTGATCTTAAATTTATTTTTATTGGCCTGGTCTTTCCTTCTGTGTATGGACCCATCCTGTGGATTTCCTCCACCTCTTCCTCAATACTTTGTTGCTCGTCATCATTTAAATTTTTTAGTAGGTCCTTAATTGATTTCAATTCCTCTTTATCTCTTTTAGGCTTATATGTGATCGTCTTTTCCTTCAAACCAAATACTATCACACTCTTCTTCTTGTCTGCAACTTCCCTGACTAGTTCTTCATTTTTCTTTATTACCTTAACCACTTCCTTTTCTACATCTTCCTTATCTTCTTTCATTTGTTGCTCGATTACCTCTCTAAGATTCACATTTGCTTTCTCACTCTCCACTTTCCAGGTCTTCATTTCACCCAATACCTCCTCCCTGACTCTTTTCTCCTCCTGGGTGACTAATTTCTTTAAACTTTCATTTTCCTTTATAACCTCTCCCAGTCCATCTTTCATCGACTTTTCATATTCTGCCACTTTTCCCTTCAACTCTTCATTCTCTTTGATCAGTTGCTTCTCCCGTTCCTCCAATCCCCGAACCCTAGCTTTAAGGTCTCTATGGAATTCCCTATTCTGGGATTCCTCCATCTCTCTGTTTTTTATCATTCCGATCCACTTGTCCAGTTTTCTTTCCAGCATTAACATTCGTTTGTAAATAGTTGTCTCTCGGCTGGCGAAGCCAGAGAATGCCCTATTTTGTTCAGTTTCAGTTGATGTGTGTGTGTGTGTGTGTGTGTGTGTGGATAAATGCCAGATGTCACTAACAGGGTAACATGTTTCTTGAAAATAATTGTAATAATCAATGTATTACATGCCCAGTACATTTCATAATGTCGAGTTTGATATGTGGGGGGTCCATTATACGACCATAAAAAAAAAAGTAATGTGAATTTTAACGAAAAACTTGGTCATTAGTTTCTCAAAGGGCATACGCTGAGGAAGTTTTTCAGTTTTTCATTTTTGACCGATTTTCTTCGTTCACAACCGGCCGGCCCCCTTAAGCCTAACGCTGCTAAGACTGTTGGTGTGTGACTGGTGCAACACATCAATAGTGCTGTACATAATGCTTTCATCAAGGGGAACACTTACACACTGGCTCACTGAGCTTGCCTGAGTATACTGTTGTAATTACAGACAAACTCAAAACTGTGAAACACTATACAAAGACCTGATGGGGAACTTGAAAACTGTGAATAACAATTCCCATCAACCACCTCTGCAATATCTAAACCATGAAATTTTACACAAAAAATATTACCTAAAGGGTAAACACACACACACACACACACACACCTAAGGAAGTGGTACAGAAGGGAAGAGGTGACAGCTTGAAGGTGGCATACACTAATGTGAACGGGTTAATATCATCAATGTTAGAAAAAGATTACCTGAGTAAGGAAAAAACAATGTCATGGGGATTATGGAAACCAAATTGACTGGTAGTATAGATGCATTTAACATGGGGGATAGTAAATATAATGTATGGATGAGAAATAGAGAAAATAAACAAGGAGGAGAAGTGATGCTATTGTTGAAAAAAGAATGGACAGTGGAGGGTGTCACCAATGGCGAAGGGGAAGCGGAGGTCTTAACCCATTCATTGCTAAACGCTTGCAGCGGGCGTTAGGCGGGGCGTTAAGCGTATTTGCTGGTGGCGCTAAACGCCCGCTGCGACCTCCACCCGCACTCAAATCTACCGTGTATGGGAGTGTTCCAACACTAATTCTCACAACACAGGATTGCCAATTGAGTGGATTCTTCACTAAATTTGGTGGAAGATAATATCAGCCCAGCGCGGCAAATGTACAGACGAGTAACTGGTGGATGTTCTTGCCCAATATAGCGGCATTTTTGCATAGCTTCACCTATCACCTGACTGATTCTTTGACCAAATAGTTGTAAATATTGCAGTTGGCAATACTCCCTTGCCAGAATCTGAAGAAAAAGTGTCCGCAGTTCCCTCAATATAGGTGATCATCATGCACGCACCGACGTAAGTGTTAACATTCAACACTCCCTGATCGTGCATGTACATTTGCAAGAGAGACATACGTAACCGGCTCCTATAGATCTGGACCTCCTCTTTCCAATGGAGTTTTTGGTTTTTAGTTGTGATGAATAGTTTTTGAGATACAGAGGTTAAAAGAGACCCCCCATTGGGATCCCCGAGCGCGCCTGAGGCAGGGTTGGCAATGATTAAATCAAATTGATTTAATCAAATGATTAAATCATTGATTTTTTTACTAAAAAAATCATGATTTTTTTGATTTTTTTGATTTTTTTACTAAAAAGTATTCCATAAGTTAAATGATGTGCTCCAAGGATGGTAAAGTAAAACAACCTATTATTCATTTATTCCCTTCATGGTATATACCAGTAAATAAATAAATAAATTAAATAAAAAATAAATAAAGTAAAATAAAATAACGAAAAAAAAATTAAAGTAATCCTACATTAAGTTTATTCACTCAGAGGCTTTCTGTGATGACCCTAGTTATGGTTTTTGTAAATGAAAACGAGTTTTGCAGCTTTCTCTATCCCTAACCTATTTCTAAGCTTAGAATGAACAAGACCAAATGAAGAAAAAATCCTCTCCACCCCAGAACTTGAGGCTGTTGTTGTAAATAATTTCCTAACCAAATCAGAAAAATAATTTTTGTCTTCAACAATCTTGCCCAAAGAAAGCCACCATGCAAGTGGTCCAGCATTAAGTGAATGAGCAGAAAACATGTATGGCTGAAATGGAGGAAGTTCTGCCTTATATATCATTATAAGAGAGAGTGCTGAAGGGCAATTTTCATTGATCCAATTCATTCACATTTTTTCCTCCTCACTAGGTAGTTTTTTTCACTTGTAAGCTGGATGTAGTATATTTGCTAAATAGTGAACAGGGGTGAGGGCTAGTTTCATTCGTTTCATGAAATGATCTTCAATGACAGCACTATCACCTGACCGAACTGATTCCTCTGCAAGCTTATTCTGTAAATCTTTCCACACCTCAGTAGCTTCTCCTATGTCACATCTGTCCCTCTGAACTTTATCAAGTGCTATGGCAATGAGCTTCAGAATTTTCAGCATATCTTCTGCAGATCTTTTAATGTATGTGTCCATCACCTTCCTTATAATAACTGGATCCAGTTGGTTTCTTTTTTCACCATCACACACAGATACTAATATTGGCCAGTTGTTTAGGTAACCTTCTAAGCAATCAGACAGTGTATTCCACCGTACGTCTTGAGGCACGATGAGGGTTGAACCTCCTGCGGCTTTGTATGCTGCTGAGGCTGTGTGGTTGTTCCGAAAGTATTTAACAATCTTCACAATATGTTCTTTAATGTTACCAATTTCTAAATCTTTTGCTAGCACTGACTGTGACTGACCAACTGGTGGAAAATACATGTACTGTACTGAGCTTAGGGAGTTCTCTTGCTCTAATGTTGCCAACTTGCCATATGTTTTTTACTAGGTAAAAATCAGCCTCCTTTAGTCTTTTTACTAACTTGGGATTCAATGTATCATAATAATAACTAAGGTTAGCAACCAAACAGTAACAGAATAAAAGTAGATATTCTTCTGTGTGGTAATAATATAAAATGCTGTCATGAAAATAACTTCAGGCAACTCTGTCTGTCCTAAACCTGGTCCTGTACCAACTACAAACAAGTATTGAACACGTATGTATCAGGATCCTTGACTGTGCTCACACTTACACGCCCTAAACTCCAACTTACAGTAACCTATGGAGATTTTCAAATCACTATATATATATATATATATATATATATATATATATATATATATATATATATATATATATATATATATATATATATATATATATATATATATATATATATATATATATATATATATATATGGGTCTGGAGAGAATACAAACATCACAGATGAAGTTAATTAAGAACTGGAACGATGAAATCAGCAGGACCAATGGTATATCAAATTGGGTGCTAGATTTTTAAAACAAACAGCTGGAAAGTTGAGCAACTTGATTTTGTCTCACTATCACAAGGGAAGGTATCAAAGACTGGAAGAGGGCTAACATCGTCCCAATACATAAAGGAGGAAGGTAAGGAAGACCCGTTGAACTATAGGTCAGTGTCATTTTTAAGTGTAATACAGACTGTGTGTGAGAAATTATAAAAACAGAGGGTGGGTATATTAGAAGAAAACAGTATTAACAAATAGCCAATTCGGATTCAGACAGGAGATCATACGTCTGAAGTCGGTCCAAATTAACCCCACTGGCTAAGTATTCTGGCTAAGCTGTTTCACCTGATTGGCATGTTGATGACATCATAGACTGTATCAAAGACCTCTCTACCAAATATATAATGATTGAGATAATCTAGCTTCTTTCATGATTAAAAATATTCAAAACTATTGAATAACGACACTCTACTTAAACAATCAATGGCATCACCTAAGAAAGCATGGGCCATAATCATAATACAGGTAACTCTCGAACTGCAGGTAGTGTCCTTTAAGAGCTCATTTTCCAAAATTTCCCATGTTCAAACAAGAAGTTGGTGTATCGAAAAAAATATTCACTTCATTCAAGACCAGAGAGGGTATTCCATATGCCTGGATATCCTCACCAGACCAGTGACAGGAGAGACACTCCTTAGAGTCGAAGAAAGAGGAACCACTGGCTAAGCATGGACAGAAGAGTTGTACAAGAAGAAGCTGGAGGACACATTGGATTGCCTAAGGAGATTGCTGGAAAAGGATAAGATCCTGATAATGGGGGATTTTAATTGTAAGGAAGTGTCATGGGAAAACTGGTCAATGGAAGGAAGTGAAGCTTCATGGGGGAACAAGGTTTTGGAATTGGTTATAGATAACGTCCTCACACAGTGGGTGGAGGAAAATACAAGATTCAGAGGAGAAGACGAGCCATCTAGATTGGACTTGATAATCACCAGGGAGCCGGATATCTTAGAGGAGATGAACTATAAAAGCCCTATAGGGAAGAGCGATCACGTACTTATCGAGTACATATTACGAGAAGGAGGTAAAATAATCAGGAATGAGGACTACAGGAAAGAATGGTTTAACTTCAATAAGGCAAATTTTGAACAACTTGGGGAACATTTTGAGGCACACAATGGGATACTTTTTTTGAGGCTGAAAATGTGGAGGAAAAATGGGCTATCTTTCTACGGATTTACAATGAAGGAGTGGAAAAGTGGGTACCAAGGATGAAAGAAGGCCGGAAATCAAGAGAAGAGTGGTACAATAGAAAGTGTGTAGATGCCAAGCAGGAAAAGGAGAAGGCATGGAACAAATGGAGAAAAAATAGGAGGATGGATCTATGGAATGAGTACAAAAGGAAGAGGAATGCTTATGTCAAAGTAGGAAGAGAAGAAAAAAGGAATTTTGAGAAAAATATTGTAGATAAGTGCAAAGACCAGCCAAAACTGTTTTATAAGTTCATAAATGGAAAGTTGAAAAATAGAGATGAGATTCAGAAAGTTAAAGTTAATGGTGAAACTTTTGATAGTATAAGTGAAATAGTAGAAGTGATGAATCATTGTTTGCAAACAGTGTTCACAAGGGAGAGTGAGTTTGAAGGTGTAGATGCAGTGCCGGGGAACAGAGTGGGTCTGGAGAGAATACAAACATCAGCAGATGAAGTTAGGAAATTATTGGAAGAACTGGATGCGAGGAAATCAGCAGGACCAGATGGTATATCAAATTGGGTGCTAGAAGAGTGTAACCAGCAAACAGCTGGAAAGTTGAGCAACTTGATTAATGTCTCACTATCACAAGGGAAGGTATCAAGAGACTGGAAGAGGGCTAACATCGTCCCAATACATAAAGGAGGAAGTAAGGAAGACCCGTTGAACTATAGGCCAGTGTCATTAATAAGTGTAGTAGCAAAGATGTGTGAGAAAATTATAAAAAAACAGATGGGTGGAGTATTTAGAAGAAAACAGTATATTAACAAATAGCCAATTCGGATTCAGAGGAGGACGGTCTTGTGTAACTATAGTCGGTCCAAATTAGCTTGGCCAATTTGCACCGAGAGGCCCCTCCCCCATTCTGGCTAAGCTCCGCCCCCCTTTCACCTGATTGGCTGTTGATGACATCATAGACTGTATCAAAGACACGTACCAAATATATAATATTATGATTGAGATAATCTAGCTTCTTTCATGATTAAAAAATATTCAAAACTTAATTGAATAACGACACTCTACTTAAACAATCAATGGCATCACCTAAGAAACAAAGTATAATCATAATACAGGTAACTCTCGATTTGCGCGAGTATTGTGTCCTTTAAGAGGTTGCGCATATCAAAAACAATGTAAATCAAACAAGAAGTTGGTTTCTGTTGAAAAATAAATATTCACTTCATTCAGTAGAGAGAGAGAGAGAGAATATCCATATCACCGAGATATCCACTCAGGCACTCAGTCTCAGCCTCACTCGTGTGAGGAAGAAATGAGGGACACCATGAGCGACTGGCTAGTATTGGTACCGGTACCGAGCAGTCTGATACCGGTACTGTACAATATAGCTGGTACCGTTAGTACCAGTACTGGTACCGGTACCTGCCCACCCCTATTGTTGAGTAGCGTGGCAGCGGGGGTACTGTATTGTTGTACAGCTGTGTGGCATAGCGCCGTGAGTCCAGTTGCGTGAGACATATGGTGGCCATTCCATAAAATATTATTGCGTATAAGTGGAAAAAACGTAAATTAAACATTTATTTGGATTTCGGACCCTGCGTTATTTAAAACGCGTAAACCAAACTCAGAATCGAGAGTTACCTGTACTGCAAGTTTTCAAGGGAGAACGGGCCCTGCAAAACGAGCACTGAAGGCGATGATAGTAGGCTATCTATAAAGTAATGCACACTTTCCGTCATTATTTCCTACATAGCTCATCCACATAGGCATACCAAATATAATCACATAAAAAATATATTCTACAGTAGCTTCATACAAGTAGGAATCATTGTATTGAGGAATAAGTTTCGTATCTGTGGCTGTTGCGCTGAGCGCATATACGTAGCCTACCCGTCGCTCCAAGCCCCAGATACATATCTTATTCCCAGAGCTGGGCACTTCCGATCATCAGTCCGATCTTCCGATCTGATCGGAACAGCAATTGGCGATTGGAATGCAAAGATTGGATCATCTTTGTAAAAGGTAATCAGACTGTGGAGATCGGAACTTCACAAACTAACTTCCGATCACCGATCACAGAACTGAAAGTGGTCAACGTTGTCATGGCAACAACTGACTGTGGACTTCTTACAATTATTTTTATACACGTTGCTAAACAGTTACTTCAATAAGCGTCTTTATTTATAAAATTAAGTGATAATTATTGATCGTTAATTTATTTAATCCTGGTAAGGTATCGTGAACGAGACGCACAGGCGCAAAGTCGCTTTATTTGCTTGGTGGGACTTGTTACACGACGCCATGACAGCGTGGTGTGGGCTGCAGTAGTGGGCTTCCGCTCACTCCAGTAACCGAGTAGCCTGCCCCAGTTGTCAGTTATGCATTTTCTGCTGCAGTGTTACGTACCACCCTCTAATGGCAGGTGGCAGTTCCTTTTCGGAAAACCAACAAGACCTAAGCTAAAAGGGGGGGCTTCGCCCCGCCTTGACTCCCCCACCTTCTTAACTGGGGGGAGGGCTTTACCTTCCCTCGACACCCTCCCACCCACCCGTCGGGCTCTTCCCGCAGCAAGAGGAGGAGGAGGAGGAGGAGGAAGGAGGTCTCGCGAGATAGCGCAACATGCCGCCCAGACCACGGCACCAAACTACCGCCCCATACCCCTGTAACGGTCCGAATGTGAGTAAGTCAGTGAGTAACAGAGTGAGTAAGTGTGAGTGCATGAATGAACGAGAGAATGTGAGTAAGTCGGTGAGTGACAGAGTGAGTAAGTGTGAGCGAGTGAGAGTGAATGAGTGAAAGAGTGAATGGGTAGCTGAGGAATGTAAGTGCGTAAAAGGTTATGAGAAGATAACACGGCGAGCGAATGAGCGAATATATGAACGAGTTACTGAAATCCCTCATCTCAAAGCCTCGAACCCCTCCAAGAAACCAATAACTAGTTAGTTAGGTAGGTAGGGGTTTGATTGTAAAAGAATGTTCCGGAAGGGAGAGAGAGTCAGTAATGCGGGGTTAAAAGATCACGTGATGGAGGGGAGAAGCTGATGAGTAAGCGAGGAGGAGGAGGAAGAGGGCCAGAAGCTGGAGAGAAGAGAGGAGACAAGCACCACTGCAGCAGGCCAGAAGCTGGAGAGAAGAGAGGAGACAAGCACCACTGCAGCAAGCCAGAAGCTTGGGAGACGAACACCCCACCCACGGCCTTCTGTGTGAGGCGGGCTAGTCAGGAGATGAGCAGCAGTCCTAGCAAGGAAAGGCAGCGAGTTGGAGTTGAGTGAGAGGTGTCCATCTCCACTCAGCCCCCTGAAAACCACCCACGGCCTGCGGGGTGAGACGGACTACAGGATGGGAACTTGTATGGCGGGGTAACCTGCCCCTCGACTGTCCTGGGGGCCGAAATACCACTGCCCCAAGCTGCTCCCTACATCAAAGGGCGCCCGCCTCTTCACACCACCCGAGCCGCTCCATCTCCACATCAAGCGGCGCATGTCTGTCCATCACCAGGACCGCCCATTCCCATCATGAACGTCCCCTGCCTAGCCCGACACTCATGCCAGCTCCTCCTTCTCCGCATCCAGCAACTAGAGCTAAGCATTCTGTGTATTCCCCAAATCTCCCTTGTGCCGGCAGCTAGCTAGATTAGAGGCCTACAGCCTGTCAGTCATTTTTTTGTCTTATTTTTATTAGTACGTACTCCGCTAACCTTTGCAAAAAGAAGCCAAATACATATTTATATATAACCTTACTGAGTGTTATCATTTGGAGCCTGTTTTGCTGCTCATTTGAGATTACTGAACCATACACACATCCCCCCCCCATAGTACATTATCACCATCCAGTTTCTTAATGCTGTCTCAAAAAGTGGTTCCCACGGAAATCCTCCCACCTTCCATAATTAACCACATAAGTAACGCCCTTCTGGTCACAAACTTCGGAGTGAGTGTTCACTTGTCCTGAGGCCTTAACATCCGGGACCAGCGCTCAACAACTACCACGCTACCACATACCATCACCACCATAGTGGTTGTCATAAAAAGGGATGTAGCTTTAATTTATTATTTATTATTTTCTCTTTTCCACGCTACACCCCTCCCATCCAAGAACTTATCTAACCTCTTCTTGAATGTATCTATCATGTTGGCGCTCACCACATGACTTCTACGTCTGTTCCACTCATCCACCACTGTTGGTAAATCAATTCTTGCCTATGTCTTTGTTGAACCTGAACTTATCCAACTTACGCCCATTGCTACATGTCCTACCCGGTGTGGTGTCATCTGCCATCCACGTATCCTAAGACATCCCATCCAATCTACGCATGCGCGTTTTTTTGTTTACAAACAAAGGGTGGATGAATTGTGACACGATACCGTGTCTTTGTCGACTGCCTATCGCAATATGTCCCACCTGAGTTTTTTTTTTTTAATCTTTTTAAAAGTAAATGTTGATGTATGTTTTGAATATGAAAATTGCTTGAAATATTAAAGTTTCTTCCTGCACCCTTTGTATATCAGTAATTGAGGTAAATGAGGTATGTCGGTAAATGTGATAAATGAGGTAACCTGCTTCCCTTGTATGTTGGTAAATGTGATAAATGAGATAACCTGCTCCCCTTGTATGTCGGTAAATGTGAAAAATGAGATAACCTGCTTCCCTTGTATGTCGGTAAATGTGATAATTGAGATAACCTGCTCCCCTTGTATGTCGGTAAATGTGAAAAATGAGATAACCTGCTTCCCTTGTATGTCGGTAAATGTGATAATTGAGATAACCTGCTCCCCTTGTATGTCGGTAAATGTGATAAATGAGATAACCTGCTTCCCTTGTATGTCGGTAAATGTGATAATTGAGATAACCTGCTCCCCTTGTATGTCGGTAAATGTGATAAATGAGATAACCTGCTTCCCTTGTATGTCGGTAAATGTGATAATTGAGATAACCTGCTTCCCTTGTATGTCGGTAAATGTGATAATTGAGATAACCTGCTCCCCTTGTATGTCGGTAAATGTGATAAATGAGATAACCTGCACCCCTTGTATGTTGGTAAATGTGATAATTGAGATAACCTGCACCCCTTGTATGTCGGTATATGTGATAAATGAGATAACCTGCACCCCTTGTATGTCGGTAAATGTGATAAATGAGATAACCTGCACCCCTTGTATGTCGGTAAATGTTATAAATGAGATAACCTGCACCCCTTGTATGTCAGTAAATGTTATAAATGAGATAACCTGCACCCCTTGTATGTCAGTAAATGTTATAAATGAGATAACCTGCACCCCTTGTATGTCGGTATATGTAATAAATGAGATAACCTGCTCCCCTTGTATGTCGGTAAATGTGATAATTGAGATAACCTGCACCCCTTGTATGTCAGTAAATGTGATAAATGAGATAACCTGCACCCCTTGTATGTCGATATATGTGATAAATGAGATAACCTACAACCCTTGTATGTCGGTAAATGTGATAAATGAGATAACCAACACCCATTGAATGTTGGTAAATGTGATAAATGAGATAACCGACACCCTTGTATGTCGGTAAATGTGATAATTGAGATAACCTGCACCCCTTGTATGTCGGTAAATGTGATAAATGAGATAACCTGCACCCCTTGTATGTCGGTAAATGTGATAAATGAGATAACCGACACCCCTTGTATGTCAGTAAATGTGATAAATGAGATAACCTACACCCCTTGTATGTCGGTAAATGTGATAAATGAGATAACCTGCACCCCTTGTATGTCAGTAAATGTGATAAATGAGATAACCTGCACCCTTTGTTTGTCGGTAAATGTGATAAATGAGATAACCTGCACCCCTTGTATGTCAGTAAATGTGATAAATGAGATAACCTGCACCCTTTGTTTGTCGGTAAATGTGATAAATGAGATAACCTGCACCCCTTGTATGTCAGTAAATGTGATAAATGAGATAACCTGCACCCTTTGTTTGTCGGTAAATGTGATAAATGAGATAACCTGCACCCCTTGTATGTCAGTAAATGTGATAAATGAGATAACCTACACCCCTTGTATGTCGGTAAATGTGGTAAATGAGATAACCTACACCCCTTGTATGTCGGTAAATGTGATAAATGAGATAACCTGCACCCCTTGTATGTCAGTAAATGTGATAAATGAGATAACCTAAACCCTTTGTAAGTCGGTAAATGTGATAAATGAGATAACCTACACCCTTGTATGTCGGTAAATGTGATAAATGAGATAACCTACACCCCTTGTATGTCGGTAAATGTGATAAATGAGATAACCTACACCCCTTGTATGTCGGTAAATGTGATAAATGAGATAACCTGCACCCCTTGTATGTCGGTAAATGTGATAAATGAGATAACCTACACCCCTTGTATGTCGGTAAATGTGATAAATGAGATAACCTGCACCCTTTGTTTGTCGGTAAATGTGATAAATGAGATAACCCACACTCTCTTCTGATTGATGGTCATGTTTCTCAGATTATGTCCATTTAATGGCAGGCTATCTGAATTATGTGGTCCATGTCATTTTTTAATTTGGTCATTTTCCCATAAAATCTGCCATGCTATCTTGCCACCATCTTGCCTGGACAAACTACGATATCAACACTGTGTTTGTAAACATCGGGTTCCACGCATGCACAGATCAGGATAGGATGTCTTAGGATACTTGGATGGCAGATGACACAACACTGCTTATAATCTTATCTTATCTTATCTTGTAACTAATTTATTTAGGACCAATATCTTTTATTAAGAAAGCTATTTAATCAGGAAGGATAGGAGATTAATGATCATTATCGCTCGTTTATTATAGAATAGTAAAAAATATTTCCTAGATATCGACGATAAAATATTAAAAAGTTGAAAAATGTTTGTCAAAATCTAAATCAGCTTCAAACAAAAGTTAAAATAGTGATCATAATTCCTTTTCAAACTTTCAGAAATTGAATAAAAAGAGTAGACTTATGTTATAGAAGGATATCAATGTATTATTATTATTATTTAATATCACCACGAATTAGGCATACAATTGTCAATGGAAAAAACCCACAACAGATAGATCACGCCACCTTATAGGAATGTCGTCCGTCAGTGTTTACCGTTTCAGTTTGTATACAAAGCATTTCATCAAGCTTAGAGGTCACCTTGACATATGTTACTAATTGTAACTTCATTATTTTCCAATCTATAACTCGTCACTCCTTCACGAGAGTCCGACTGACACACACCTGCAGTCTCTCTCGCTCAGGCGCTCCTGTACATATAGGCTTAGGTATATACTCGCCTTAAGGAAGCTGAGTCTTAATCAACGCCTTTACACGCCCCCCGTACACCGTTACATTTAAATAAATGCCTAAAATAAGAAGATAGCATTTCTCCTTTACCATGTCCTGTATACCAAAAGAAAGAGGAAAAATAAAGATATTTATAAGCAAATAATGAGGTTATTACTTATTTCAAATTATTACTTAAGGAATGCCTAAAATAGGTGTTTCTTGTAATTATTATTTTTTAAAAATTAATAATTATTTTAAGTTTTAATGATCGGATGATCGGAATGGTGATCGGAACAGCAGTACTTAAAAATTGATCGGATGATCGGAATCGGATCAGTTGCCCAAACTGATCGGATGATCGGGGATCAGAACAGCAAAAAAGTGATCGGTGCCCACCACTGCTTATTCCTCAATACAATGATTCCTACCTGTATTCAGTTATTATAGAGTATATTTTTTTTATGTGATTATATTTGGTATGCCTATGTGAATGAGCTATGTAGGAAATAATGACAAACTGTGCATTACTTTATAGATAGCCTACTATCATCGCCTTCAGTGCTCGTTTTGCCGGGCCCGTTCTCCCTTGAAAACTAGCAGTATTATGATTGTACTTTGTTTAAGTGATGTCATTGATTGTTTAAGTAGTGTTGTTATTCACTTAAGTTTCAAATAGTTTTTAATCATGAAAGAAGCTAGATTATCTCAATCATATATATTTGGTACGTGTCTTTGATACAATCTATGATGTCATCAACAGCCAATCAGGTGAAAGGGGGATGAAGCTTAGCCAGAATGGGGGAGGGGCCTCTCGGTGCAAATTGGCCAAGCTAATTTGGACTGACTATAATCTGATCAGCTTCTATTCAAGAGTAATTGATATAATACAGGAAAGAGACAGTTGGGCAGATGTGTGTATCCGGATTTAAAGAAGGTGTTTGATAAAGTACCACACAAGCGATTAATATGGAAACTTAATCATGTTGGAGGTCTGGGTGTTTCAATATTGGATTGGATTGTGGACTTTTTGACGAAGAGAGAAATGAGAACAGTAATCAGGAATAATAAATCAAGCTGGATGGAAGTGACCAGTGGAGTCCCCCAAGGATTGGTGTTGGCTCCGATTATGTTTGTAACTTATATTAATGGCATGACAGAAGGGGTGACAAGCTATATGAATATGTTTGCTGATGATGCTGAAATAATGAGGAGGGTGGCTAATGAAGAAGACTGTGTAGCCCTGAGCCAAGATCTCGATAGAATAAGTGAATGGTCACGCAAATGGGAAATGACATTCAATACAGAGAAGTGTAGCGTGATGGAGTTTGGTAAGAGCAGTAGACGAATATCGGGGAACTACTCTCTGAGTAATGAAAGAATCATGAAAAAAACTGAAGAAAAGATCTGGGAGTAATCATAAGACAAGTTATCCTTTGGAAAACATGTAGACCAGATAACTGGGGAAACATACAATCTTCTTAGAAACATAAAAGTAGTATTTACATATTTAGATGAAGAAATGGTGAAGAAACTAACAACATCGATGATACATATGAGACTGGAATATGCAGCATTAGTGTGGTCACCTAGATTGAAGAAAGAAATTAGAAAGTTGGAAAGAATACAAAGAGCAGCGACTAAATTACCGGAAACTCTGAGAGAACGTACTTATGAAGAAAGACTGGAGAAATTGGGACTAACAACACTGGAGAGCAGAAGAGAGAGAGGGGACCTAATAGCATTGTACAGGATACAAGAGGGATTGGAGAAATTGGACAGGGAAGACCTAGTGGTACGTGACAGAAGTGTGACAAGAGGCAATGGTAAGAAATTGAAGAAGAGCGACTGTAGGAGAGACATCAAGAAATAGTTTTCCATACAGAAGCATAACAACATGGAACGGACTTGACGAGGAGACTGTGTGTGCAAAAACGATTCATGAATTTAAAGCCAAACTGGATAATAAGCATTATGGAGACGGGACAGCACGAGCCTAGTACGGCTCTTTTCCTGTATTTCACAACTAGGTAAATACAACTAGGTAAATACACACACACACACACTAAGATGGTACCGGAACTTAGGGATCGGACTTACGAGGGGAGACTCAATAGCATGGGGCTCACAACCCTGGAGAGAAGAAGAGAAAGAGGAGACCTGATAGTGGTGTACAGGGTGGTGAGCGGGGTGGAGAATCTGGACAGAGAGGACCTGTGTGTGTGGGGTGAGAGAGAAACGAGAGGACATGGAAAGAAGTTGAGGGCGACCATGTGTAGGCGAGATGTGAAAAAGTTTAGCTTCCCAAACAGAAGCATTGAGCTATGGAGTGGACTGGAGGAGGAGGTGGTTTGTGCAAGAAACATTCATGATTTTAAGGAAAAGTTGGATAAGAGTGGATATGGAGACGGGACAGTGCGAGCGTAGCTCTTTTCCCGTATGTCACAACTAGGTAAATACAACTAGGTAAATACACACACATTGACATATGAAGAAAGATTAAAGGAGATGGACCTGCCAACACTGGAACAAAGAAGAGAAAGGGGAGACCTAATACTAATTTATAAATTATAGAGCAAAATGTAAGATGTAGAAAATGAGGAGTTACTACTAAAGGAAGGAATAAACACCAGGAGCACAAGAGGACATAGTAAAAAATTGAGGAAAGGAAGATGCTTGAGAGATATAAAGAAATACAGCTTCCCGCAAAGAAATATAGAGGTTTGGAGCAGACTAAGTGAGGATGTAGTAACGGTGAAGAGTGTGCAAAACTTTAACCCATAGACGTTGGGCTAGAGGACTATTGTCGTCCTCACCGCGCAGGTGGTGTTGATAAATTTTGGAAAAAATAGGTGTTTTTCATCAATGCCCTGTGTGGTAATTTCAAACGAAAACATAATAATTTATACTATTTTCTCACCGCCAGTCCTTCCTCTCCACGATTAAATAAATTGGAAGTGTTTAGGTTGCAGCACGGCAGAGATATCATGTTGGGAAGAGGTGCTATTTTTGGCCAAGCCGAGTGCACTTGTTCGTGCTGGTGCTGTTGACCTGGACCTGGGTCACCTACCTCACCCCGCGCCACTACACAGCATGCATCCTCTCCTCCCAACGCGATTATTCATATTAGGCTACATACTACGCATGTTTGATGCTCATAAAAATAACTCCTTTTGAGAGTAATAGATATGACAGTGAGGAAGTGGTTCATAGGGTCGAGAGGAAGGAGGGAACGAAACTAACAGAAAAGGAGGATGGATGGAAAGTGTCATATACGTCCGAATATTAATAGAATGGTTTCATCAAGGATAGAGTTTAACAACTATTAGAGAGACAGAGAACCTGATATTGTGGGGCTGACAGAAACTAAGTTGTGTGACCCAATTGAGGTGGTGGGGATTGGAGAAGGTGCATACAATTTATGGAGGAGAGACAGAAAGAGAAAACAGGGAGGAGGTGTGATGTTGATGGTAAAGAAAGGCATTAGGGTGGAGGAGGTGATTGAGGGTGAAGGCTTGGCAGAGGTGCTGAAAGTGAAAATTGTGGTGCTGAAGGAAGAAGAAGGCAGTATGTAGTAGGGTATGTGCCACCAAGAACCAAAGCATGGAAGGCCCGAGAATATGAACTAATGATACAAGACACAGTGAGTTCCCTGGATGGAATATTGAATGTGAGAGAATAATTATAATGGGTGATTTCAACTGCAAAGAGGTAGAATGGGAGGATTGGCAGATGCAGGGAGCAGAAGAGTTGTGGGGAGGAAGACTCCTGCAATTGGCAATGGATCATGTCCTGATTCAGTGGATTAAGGAACATACTAAATTTCGGAAAGGAGGCGAGGCATCAAGACTTGACCTGGTATTTAGCAAGGAACCGGAAATAATAGAAAATATTAAAGTAGATTGTTCAATCGCAAAGAGCGACCATGCGGTTGTGGAATTTGAAGTAACAGAAAAGAGAAAGATTGACCGAAAAGAGGATTACAAAATTGGGAGAAGCAACTACTGTAAGGCAGGCTTTGTTAGCATGAGAACCCTTTTTGAAAATACAAATTGGAGTGGGCTGTACAAAGCAAAGAGTACACAAGATAAGTGGGAGGAGTTTTTAAAGCTATACAAGGAAGCCAAAAATACATACAGTACGTCCCCAAGGTAACCAAAAGGGATGTTGGTAAAAAGGAATGGTTTAACAAAAGATGCGAGGCAGCTAGAAAGAGAAAGGAGGAAGCTTGGAAGGAATGGAGGAGACGAGAAGAATCAACTCGTGGAACGATTTCAAACAAGCAAGGAATGAATATACGAAAATTAGAAGAGAAGAAAAACGGAAATATGAAAAAGATATAATAGATAAGATCAGATAACTTTATTGTCACACTGAATACGAAATACAACATGAAATTTGTTTTGGCACTGAGCTCATCCATACGCTAAAAATACATATTTTGCATTAAAGATACTGAAAACAGAACCAGTCATTACCTTTATACACTTTACTAGGTTGTATTTATTTACACAGGTAAATCCTTAGATGGTTGTACAGTTTTATACTCTTTGGAACAGAAGAATTTTTAAACCTACTTGTGTGTTGCATAGGGAGTGCTAATCTCCTGCCTGATCTAAGAAAGGTATAGTGACAGTTCAGTGGGTGATTTATATTGCAGAGACCAACCCAAACTATTCTATAGACATGTGAACGGCAAATTAAAGAAGAGAGAAACAATCGATAAACTGAAAATGGATGGAACTACATATGAGGACCCAGCAGAGATGGCAGAAGTGATGAACAATAGCTTTCATAGAGTTTTCACATAAGAAGACGAATTTGTACAACCACCGGGCTGGAAGAGGAAGGGTTATGCAGGAGATAGAGTTAACGGTGCAGGAGGTCAAGGAAAGCTTGAACAAGCTGGATGTAAGAAAAGCGACGGGGCCAGATGGAGTATCAGGGTGGATCCTGAAAGAATGTAGTGAGCAACTTGCAGAGAAACTGCACTCCATAATGAGTGCCTCCCTGAGTGAAGGAAGGGTACCACAGGATTGGAAGAGAGCAAACATAGTACCAATTTTTAAGGGAGGAAGGAGAGAAGACCCATTAAATTACAGACCGGTATCACTCACTAGTGTGGTTGCAAAGATATGTGAGAGGATGGTTAAAAACAGGTGGTCGGATTTTTTAGAAAGGGAGAGAATTATCTCGGATTGCCAGTTTGGATTAAGGAGAGGGAGATCGTGTCACCAACTTGTTATGTTATTACTCAAGGGTGACAGATTTATTACAAGAGAGAGAAGGCTGGGGGGATGGAGTGTACCTGGATTTCAAAAAGGCATTCAACAAAGTACCGCACAGAAGACTAATTTGGCAAATTAAAAATAGGGGTGGAGTGGGTGATGGACTGATTAAGTGGCTGGAGGACTTCCTAACTAACAGGGAAATGAGTACAATAATCAGGGACAGGGTTTCCAACTGGTGCCCTGTGATGAATGGGGTCCCACAAGGTTCGGTGCTGGCGCCAATAATGTTTGCTGTTTATATAAATGATATGGTGGACGGAGTGACCAGCTATGTGAGTTTGTTTGCAGATGATGCAAAGCTATTGAGACGAGTCAATGATGTGAAGGACTGTGAGGCATTGCAGAGGGACCTGGATATAATATGGGAGTGGAGTGGTCCATGGCAGATGGAATTCAACCTTGAAAAATGTAAAAAAATAGAGATTGGTAGGAGCGGTAGAAGATGTGAATATGATTATAAGATGGGAAGTGAGATAATATGCAGAGGAATGGAAGAAAAAGATTTGGGAGTGACTATCTCAGAGAACATGTCACTGGACAAACACATCAACAGGATAACGGGACAAACTATGAATTTGCTGAGGAACATAAGGACAGCATTTGTGTATTTGGACGAAGAGATGATGAAGAATATAATAGTTACAATGATAAGGCCAAGGTTGGAGTATGCAGCAGTGCTCTGGTCTCCTCACAAAAAGAACATAAGAAAGCTGGAAAGAGTGCAGAGAGTGGCAACTAAGATGGTACCGGAACTTAGTGATCAAACTTATGAGGAGAGACTCAATAGCATGGGGCTCACAAACCTAGAGAGAAGAGAAAGAGGAGACCTGATAACAGTGTACAAAGTGGAGCATTTGGACAGAGAGGACCTGTGTGTGTGGAATGAGAGAGAAACGAGAGGACATGGAAAGAAGTTGAGGGCGATGGAGTTCAATGTAGGGAAGTGCAGTATTCTGAGTGTAGGTAGGAACAACCCCTCACATAACTATTGCTTAAATGACACTCTCATAAGTAGGTCTGGGTGCGAGAGGGATTTAGGGGTCTTAGTGAGCTCTGATCTCCGTCCAAGGGCACAATGCATTCAAGCTAGAAATCGAGCTAATAGAGTACTGGGATTTATTTCAAGGAGCGTAAGCAACAGAAGCCCCGAAGTCTTCCTCAAACTATATTTAGCATTAGTTAGACCTCATCTTGACTATGCGGTTCAGTTCTGGTCACCTTACAATAGAATGGATATCAAAATGTTAGAATCGGTGCAGAGGAGGATGACTAAGATGATTCAGGGGTTGAGAAACTTGCCATACGAGGAAAGACTCAAACAGTTAAACTTGCATTCTCTAGAAAGGCGAAGGGTGCGTGGAGACATGATCGAGGTTTATAAGTGGATGAAGGGCTTTAATAAGGTAGACATTCATAAGGTTTTGTTGGTAAGAGAACCGGGTAGGACACGAAGTAACGGGTTTAAACTGGATAAATTCAGATTCAACAGGGACATAGGCAAAAATTGGTTTACTAACAGGGTGGTGGATGAGTGGAATAGGCTTAGCAGTCATGTGGTGAGTGCCAATACAATTGTCACATTCAAAAATAGACTAGATAAATTCATGGACAGCGATATTAGGTGGGGTTAGATACACAGGAGCTTAGGGTCAAAGGAGCTGCCTCGTACAGGCCTACCGGCCTCTTGCAGACTCCTGCGTTCTTATGTTCTTATGTTCTTATGACCACGTGTAGGCAAGATGTGAAAAAGTTTAGCTTCCCAAACAGAAGCATTGAGCTGTGGAATAGACTGGAGGAGGAGGTGGTTTGTGCAAGAAACATTCATGATTTTAAGGAAAAGTTGGATAAGAGTGGATATGGAGACGGGACAGCGCGAGTGTAGCTCTTTTCCCGTATGTCACAACTAGATAAATATACACACACGTCACACACACACACACACACACACACAATTAGCACACACTCACTCCATCCTACATAACACTCACCAAAACATCCATGAGGAGCTTGATGGGCAGGATCACTGGGCCCGTCACTGCCGCCACCACCATCGCCAACACTCCTGTGGAAATTATTCCAAGCATAGTAAAGTTGTGTGTGTATGGTAATGGGTAAATTACCATGAGTTATGGTAAAAGTGTATCATGCATCTATAAGCACCGTGCCTTTATTATGATGCGGCAACTAATCGGGCTTAGAGTAGAGGAGTCAGGCAGAGGCTGGAGTCAACATCATCTCCGCTGGTCTTCTCGGATTCAAGTTTTAGCAAAAGTTTTTCACTCGTGATAATTTGTCCTGACTCAAGCAGTGTTTAGAATGTACACATGTAATGCGGGGAAAACCAAAACAATTGATCATCTTAAATAATTAAGGTATTAACTGTGAATCATGTGATGGTGCGGCGCAGGGCAGACATTCAGACAGACAGACGTACCAGTGGTGGGTCAGCATCGCGTGATTCTGACTCATCGTGAAGGTGCCGAATGATTGTTAGTTAGTTTTTTTTCTTTTTTATCACGGGGAACAAAGGGGAGGAATTTTTCACCTAAGTCACGTGGGAGAGAAGAACAGCTGTCTCTGAACTCCTTCTGAGTTAGCGGAACAGGCCAAGTATCTGTAACTACAACCACCGGTAGTATGCTAGGTTAGCCGGCGGCCACGCCAAAGGGGGGGGAGGCGAGTAGGGAAGGCGTTGAGAGCCGCCTATCAGACAAGCTCTGGCCTCTCCTCACGCAGGTACGTGTGAAATTAACTCCTACGGACAGTGACTATTTAGTGTGTTACAATGTTATTATTATTCCTATAACGGTTAACTGAGTCGAGCTCTGGCCTCTCCTCACGCAGGCCCCCTACTGACTGGCGGCTACCCCCTTGTTGTGTAGTAAAATATGTAAAGTTCCCCCTTGTTGTGCCGATCCATGATCACCCTCTGGTATCTTAGACCCGCACGAATGTCTCATCCCATGATTAACTCAGTAATAGAAAAGGAGAAATTTTTAGTGTCATTTGTATAGTCCAATGTTTGTGTGGATTCATGACCACCTTCTTGGTGTCTTGAACCCCCATGACTACCTTGCTTCCATGATCATCCCTGTGAACACATATCGCTGGTAGGAAACATTTTTCTGTAATAATTATGTATCATTGAACCCTGATTAGGGTAGCTTGTTATTTAGCAATGGTTAGGTGTTTAAGCTATGGCCAGTGTACCATATCTACTATATAGTTGTAATAGTCTGAAGAGATGAGTGAGCCCTTTAAGGTGAATAGGAGTGATGAGTGATAATTATTAATTAGGATTGTTACTTAACTTCAGTAAGCTCACTACCATTACCAACTGAATGATGAGTTGTCATAATATTGTTACTTAACTTCCATAAGCTCGCTATCATTATATACCAACATAATGTGAATAAACCTCATAATTTAACCTTTGTGTTGTGTCACCCTAACAACTATGTAGCTCACTTGATAGGAATATATTAAAACAGAGGATCGAAGCTGAAGGCAACAAGCAGGTGCGCCAGTCTCTTCGGAGCCGTGGGTTGGAATCCCACCGCTGCCACCACTGTCATGCCCCGGGAGTTTATTTTCTCTTTTTCGATTATCCAACACGTCCTCTGCGTGCATCAAAACACACGAGAAATTAATCAAGACAAGGTGAGGGTATTCACCGGCTGCCTGGGCTGGGATTGAACCCGTGACCAGCGTGACGAGAGAGCCACTCCCTACCGAGTCGGACAAAGTGGGTTATGGGAGGCTCATTCATCAGGCATAGTCGCTGCACTAGATTTTCATACCGGGAATTTAGTAAACTCTATGTTCACCCCCACCTGGCAGGGTTACCCATAGGAAGCTCAGGAAATGGTCATCGCCATAGGCCTAAGGAGGTGCACCCAGCAGGAAAGTGGCTGTACCCAGCCCCTTCGCAGCTTGTGCGGAACCCCCGATTCTTGCCAAGAATTGGGGGAATTCTTTAAGATTTGAGAAATTCTTGCTTGGCCCACGGTAATTCTTGACTAACAGATGATGGCTTAGCGCCGTCTCAGTCCACGTTGTAAACTCACAGAAATAGCATGCGTGCACTTGTGTCTGATTGCATTTGTGCTTTGGTGTGTGATCTTTGTGTTTCCAGCACAACAGTGTGAGTTTTTTGTGCTTTAACAATGTCCCCCAGGAAGATGGTTGAAAGGGATGGTGCTGCAAAGAAGAAAACAGGAACGGTGGATACTATGCTGGCAACAGGAACGGGGTGTGAACCTCAGCGGCTTACATGCCATCCTGGACGTGACTGACTCTTGTTCACCCTCCATCTCGGACAGTAGGTCAGGTTGGATTCACACTGGTGGTCGAATGTAGTTCCGGTGCCTTGAGAATAGGGAAGCTGTGGCTGCTAAACCCCAGGGTGAAGCCTACACTTTGAGCGTAGTTAGTGGTTGCGGGAGCCTCCTTAGCCCCTTCGCGCCGGATGTTCAAAAAGGCTGATATACGGCGTGCACGGCCGAGCGCGGGAAACCTGAGCCGGCATGTATCTGCTTGTCGCCTCCGTCTATTATGCTGCTGAAAGCCCTCATTACATGTATCCCGTATTTGCAAAGCAGCATACACGACGAGTCAACATATACCTGCTATGCATAATATAAATTGCGCCAACGTGAAAAAAAGCGAAATAAAGAAAGGGGAGAAAGGGGCAAGGGGGAAAGAAATAGAGAAAGCAGATGATTGTGTAGAGGAGGAAGAATGTCGAGAAATTATCAGCAAATACAACTCTGTTATCATCAGTCAGAGAGCTGCCAGATACTCCTTTGTCATCACAGACAATGTATGTGTGTACGTGTGTGTGTGTGTGTGTGTGTGTGTGTGAGAGAGAGAGAGAGAGAGAGAGAGAGAGAGAGAGAGAGAGAGAGAGAGAGAGGTGGGCGAGATGCACCGTTGCCAGATTATCGTACTCAGAGCCTCGTATTTACCTATTTCTGAGCCATAGCAACTGCCAAAAGACACCAATAATTAATTATTTTACAGATATCTATTTATATAGGCAGTTATTGGGGTCGAGGAGGCAGTTTTTGGGTCGGAAATCAGCAAAAATAGGAGGCTGAATACGGCAATCTGGCAACGTTGGCGAGACCTGATGGTGTCGGCGCCTCGGTGTCTGAGAGAGAGAGAGAGAGAGAGAGAGAGAGAGAGAGAGAGAGAGAGAGACAGCCAATGAGACTTCCTAATTTTAGACACAAGGCGGGAAGAAGGCGGTGCATACTGTAGTTCATTTTTTGTGATTGGTGGGAACAAGGATGGTGGGAGGAGCAATAGGATTTCAAGGACAGCATACGGCGTCTTTGCTTAGTAACCAACACAAAGTACGGGACAACTCAATAGAAGAAGAAACAATAGAAATATGACGCCTACGTAGGCGTCATCGTATATGCTACTGGGGCTTCATGACGCCTACGTAGGCGTCATCGTATTGAAAGGGTTAACAACCGTAACACATTGATTTGTTTCATATTATTTATCATTGCTATTTTTTAATAAAAACTACTTTAACCCGTACAGTACTAGCAGCGCGTATACGCGAAAGCGCCTATGGTTGCAAGAAAAACTGATGACACGTATGCACGTCAAGCTTGCTAAACACTGTTACAGTCAATGTAGCGGGTTCATTTTTGCTACAGAGACTGCTGCAAACAATGGCAATACTGAGCGAGTGCATTTGAAGCATTGGCAACACTACCCAAGCTGGGGAGGAATCCCAAGCCTTTACCCACAGCTACGGCTCCTCGTCTGAAGAAGACATGGGCGCACTCTCAGACTCTGGTTCGGACAAGGATTACATGCCAGATGAGGAGGATAAGGCTCTATTGAGCCGCCTTTTTAACCAACATCACATATGTACCCGAGGCGCCACAGAAAGAACACGAGGTTCTACTGTCCTGAGTGTGATGTGGGGCTGTGTTGACCCCTGCTTCAGAAAATACCACACTCTCATGAAGTATTAGTGTGGTATAGTGTGGACTGCGATATAGATGCACACGTAAATAGTGGAATGCGATATTGACGCAATTCTAAATGATATTAAAGTGAATATTGTAAGTATGTTATATTATGAGAAGGTTGAGAAACAATTACCAATCCATTTATCATTTAGTTTATAGAAAATAGATCAGTAACAAAGTGCACATACCTGTAAAATGTTTTTGATTGTAGAAAGTACTGTTTGTGTAAGGTATTATGTGTACGAGAGCTAAAATTCTGAAAATCCCACACTTATACCCCATGAAATGGTGCTCTCTGGAGTATTCTACACCTGTGTGCTACAAAAATGGGCTACCTGGCCTCCATCACTTGTCAAATCCTCCATAAACCATTGATCATGTACAGGGGCCATTTCCAGCCACACCGTGGTAACACTTCATGGAGTTCTCCTGCGAAAAGTAGGTCTATGACATGTTTTTTTCTTATTTTTTCCACTTTTTCCATCACATGGAACATTTTAAGCAAAAAAAAAAAAAAAAAAAATAAATAAAAAAAAATAAATAAATAAATAAAAATAAATAAAATAAATAAATAAATAAATAAAAAAATAAATAAATAAATAATAAAAAAAAAAAAAATAAATAAATAAATAAATAAATAAATAAAATAAAAGCCGGTACTGGGCAAGCCAAAAATATTTAAATCAGCTGGTACAGTATGGGTTAATTCTGTATAAAATAACATAGAAAATGATTTTTATATAACAATTTTTTTTTTAGGTCTGGGAGCCATTAACCCTTACATTATGGCGACTGTATATATAAGTGCGCTACCACACGCCCCATCCGTACGGGGATCACATATATAATCATCACACTCTACACTCCCTACGCTTCAAATATACAACCAGTTCTTGACTCAGAAGAATGGTGGAGGCATCTGGCATCCGTACACACTCATTCGTCTCAGCGCGCGCCCTGCTGAAAGTCACAGATCATTTTCCACTTTTGTTCAGAATACATCTGTCATGTCTCGTGACGCGTCAAGCAGTTCCTCTGCTCCGGGCGGAGGTAGAGCGCGGGCGAATCAAGGTGACAGTGACTCTGATGACTGCTATGGTAGTGTGTGAGGGCATCTACCAACTTAGCAGGCGAATGACTGGGGCACTTCTGCCGCCTGCCCGCATCTTGCCGTTCGAGCTGCTACACTCCTGCTGCTTGTTCGCCATGAAGCCGTACAACTACCAAGGCGCCGCAACGACCTGCTACACTCCCGCTGCTCGTTTGCCTATAGCCATTTGACGCCTTGGTCGACCAACCACCGAGGCTGCTCAACCCTCTGTGGGAGGCGGCTTGGTGGGCTGCCAGCGCCTTCACTGTCAGACAGCAGCTGGGCTTCACTCTGAACACTTGATTCTACTCTGCCTCCAGCCCTGCTCTCACTCGGGTTAACTCAGAAACCATGGGCTCGTTCTGGGAGCCTTACCTCTCTCCTCTCCACGCCTTGGACTCCCGTTGCTGCCGTGAACCTGACGCCCCTTCTCCTCCTGCGCCTCCCTCGACTACACCACTTCAAGGACGAAGCTGT
The DNA here is from genome assembly GCF_024679095.1 of Eriocheir sinensis. Classification (NCBI taxonomy): domain Eukaryota; kingdom Metazoa; phylum Arthropoda; class Malacostraca; order Decapoda; family Varunidae; genus Eriocheir; species Eriocheir sinensis. The sequence goes on along the minus strand of NW_026112325.1, from coordinate 84,324 downwards.
GCTGCCTCGTCATTGCCACTCAGAGGACGGGACGCCCAGAAGTGGAAGAAGCCGTGCAAAGGATCATTGCTGAGTCCGGTGTGCTGAAGCCTTCGTGTTGGAGACTTCAGTTTTGTGAGGCTTGCTTTGGGGTTTCTACTTTATTTAAAGTAAACTGGTGTTTAACCATTTATCTTGTTTATTGTTATCCCTTCCGATTACAGCACCCAACTCTGGAACCTTGACATAGTGACATTGAGAGAGAGAGAGAGAGAGAGAGAGAGAGAGAGAGAGAGAGAGAGAGAGAGAGAGAGAGAGAGTGTGTGTGTGTGTGTGTGTGTGTGTGTGGTGCTTCCACGCAACGCGTCACGGCCACGAGAAAATGCGCAATACTTTTGGCTGTCATAACTTTTTTTGTTATTATTAAGAGATAAGTTTTATCACACCAGCATATATACTGGATGAATATGCAAATATTACAAAGAAGAAAGACACCATTTCCACCTCTTTTAAATGTCTAAATTTTCCCTGTGCACAGCATCCAGAGAAATACATCACCACCTGTACCCTAAGGGTTAATGGGATTTACATCCAAAAGATGTTTCGAAATTGGGACTTTTTGTCGGTGCATCAATATATAGACGTTCTTGTAATTATTATTTAAAAAAATAATAGTAATTATAATAAGTTTTAATGATCGGATGATCGGAAGTGGTGATCGGAACAGCAGTACTTAAAAAAATGATTGGATGATCGGAATCGGATCAGTTGCTCAAACTGATTGGATGATCGGGGATCGGAACAGCAAAAAAGTGATCGGTGCCCACCACTGCATATAACCAATCAAACTTAAATAACATCTATATATAGATTCAAATGTTTGTTCAGTTTTGTGGCAGAGTCAATACATAGACGTCAATCTGGAATGCCCACTTGCAGGGAATCTAGAGTCAGCGCCATTGAAATTGGTGCAAAAGTGGTCGCGCCAATTTCAATGGTGTGGAACAAACCAACCCTCTACACCTTGGTTCAAATTCGTCAGGAGAATTGGCGTGAATACTAGTGGTAGGCGGGAGAGGTGCTTGATGACATCACGAGGTTTGAGAGCGTTAGTCACCCGCACGCTTTCAGTGTGAGCAGATCTGGGTTTTTTCTGCTCTCTCGCCACACTGTTTTAGCCCTTGACCACGCGTGGGAATTGTGGTTTCTGTGGGACAATGGGCTTAGGAAAGGACCTGAAAAAGGACCAACTGGCAGTCATCAGTGCCCTGGTGAAGGGAGAAAAGAAGAATAAGAAAATCTCAGCAATCACCGGACTTCCACTGCAAAGCGTCCAGCGGTGGACAAAGAGGTGCCATGAGGTGGGAGACACCGATCCACAGCCTCCTAAGAAGAGGCCCGGGGGTGTCCGTAAGGCTTCACGTAGGACCCTGAAGCTTCTACAGCGTCAAGTGGACTTTGAACCTCGCATTACTGCCAAGGAATTATAGGAGAAGAACCCGACACTGCTGCAGAACGTGTCTGTCAGAACCATCCAGCGGTGGCTGCACGACGACCTCTCTTTCCTCTACCACAAGACACAAAGCCCGTCATAACTGACCAGCAGAGGAAAAATCGGAAGATTTTTTGCAAGAAATACCTGGCCTGGGACCTTCAAAAGTGGAGGAAAGTGTTGTGGTCGGATGAGGCTATTTTTACTGTCACTAGCAACCGCGGAGGTAAGGTGAGGTATCGCCGCAGCACAGACCCCTGCCTGCCCAAGTACACGGAAGGGACGGTCAAGCACCCCGACTATGTCATGGTTTGGGGTGCTTTTGGGTACCATGGCATAGGCAAGTTAGTGGTGTTACCCAAAAATGTCACAATGAATCAGGAGAGATAATTGGAGCTCCTTAGTGACCACCTTGAGGACTGTTTCGACTCGTGTCAGAGTGAGGTATTCCAGCACGATGGTGCACCGGCTCACAGGTCCAAGTTAGTGGTTGGTTGGCTGGACTTTGTTGGTGTGGACTACGTGCGTGGGAAACCTGAGCCGGCATGTATCTGCTTGTCGCCTCCATATATTATGCTGCTGAAAGCCCTCATTACATGTATCCCATATTTGCAAAGCAGCATACACGACGAGTCAACATATACCTGCTATGCATAATATAAATTGCGCCAACGTGAAATAAAAAAATAAAAAAAAAGCGAAATAAAGAAAGGGGAGAAAGGGGCAAGGGGGAAAGAAATAGAGAAAGCAGATGATTGTGTAGAGGAGGAAGAATGTCGAGAAATTATCAGAGAGAGAGAGAGAGAGAGAGAGAGAGAGAGAGAGAGAGAGAGAGAGAGAGAGAGAGAGAGAGAGAGAGAGAGAGAGAGAGAGAGAGAGAGAGAGAGAGAGAGAGAGGTGGGCGAGGCGTGATGGTGTCGGTGCCACCGTTGCCAGATTATCATACTCGTAGCCTCGTATTTACCGGTTTCTGAGCCATAACTATTGCCAAAACACACCAATAATTAACCATTCTAATGATAACTGTATATGAAGGCAATTATTGGGGTCGAGGAGGCAGATTTTTGGGTCGGAAATTGGCAGACAGGAGGCCGAGTACGACAATCTGGCAACGTTGGTCGGCGCCTCGGTGTCTGAGAGAGAGAGAGAGAGAGAGAGAGAGAGAGAGAGAGAGAGAGAGAGAGAGAGAGAGAGAGAGAGAGAGACAATGAGACTTCCTAATTTTAATCACAAGGCGGGAAGAAGGCGGTGCATACTGTAGCTCATTTTTTGTGATTGGTGGGAACAAGGATGGTGGGAGGAGCAATAGGATTTCAAGGACAGCATACGGCGTCTTTGCTTAGTAACCAACACAAAGTACGGGACAACTCAATAGAAGAAGAAACAATAGAAATATGACGCCTACGTAGGCGTCATCGTATATGCTACTGGGGCTTCATGACGCCTACGTAGGCGTCATTGTATTGAAGGGGTTAACCCCATCGAGAACCTGTGGGCTTTGATGAAAGCCCACCTACGGGGTCGCAACACTTCAAGCATACCAAATCTTATCGCCGAGCTGCAAGACATCTGGGCAAACCTGTCCCCCAACCTCCTCCAGAACCTTGCCCTCTCCGTTCCCCGACGTCTCCAGAGCTGCATGAAGAAGAAGGGATACGTGACAAAGTACTAGAGGTAGAGTAAGTACCCCATAAATACAATTTTTCTATTGTTTTGTTCACGTGTATGCCACGGCGTGTGGCAAAAAACTGCTCACGCCAATTTCAGTGGCGCTGACTGTATATATACAGGTATGGATGAAAGTCGACAGCGTCTATACAGAGATGATTATTTTTTTTTTTTTTGGTAGTACTTACATCTGCCCTGCCGCTGGGAAGGGGTTAATTTCAATGGGGAAATTAGTTTTGGTTTACGAGTGTTTTGGTGTGCAAGCAAAATTCCAACACAAACTAAACTCGAAAGCCGAGGTAAGACTATTTCAGTACAAGGACACTCAAAAGGATCCAAAAGATTGAAACTAAGATGGTACCAGAACTATCAAACCTGCCATACGAGACTAGATTAGAGGAACTGGCCTTACCAACACTGGAAGAAAGAAGAGAAAGAGGAGACCTGATAGCACTGTGCAGGAATACAAGTGGAATGAACGTGTTGGATAGAAATGATGAAGGGGGAGGCAACTAAGAGGACACAGCAAGAAACTGAGAAAAGGGACTTGTTTGAAAGACAAAGAAGTACAGTTTTCCACACAGGAGAGCGGATACATGGAATGGACTTAGCAATGACATTGTTGAAGCAGGCAGTGTCCATAAGATGAAGGAAAAGCTGGACAAATATAGATTGAGCAAATACACACACTAACACATATACACTCACACACACACATAATAAACAGCCATTGAGTCATGTTAATCGAATATTCGGTGATACGTATAACATGGTGAGAAATCTAGGAATAGCATTCCACTACATGGATAAGGATATGATGAAAAAATTAATTACCACTATGATCAGACCAAAGTTGGAATATGGGGAGGCAGTGTGGTCTCCCCATAAGAAGAAACACAAAGAAACTAGAAAGAATACAAAGGATGGCAACAAAAATGGTTCCAGAGCTGGAGGGATTGACATATGAGGAAAGACTTAAGGAAATGGACTTACCAACACTAGGACAAAGAAGAAAAAGGGGAGACCTAATACAAATATATAAATTATTGAGCAAAATGGAAGAAGTAGATAACGAGGAGTTACTACTAAAAGAAGGAATTACCACCAGGAACACAGGAGAACATAGTAAAAAATTGAGGAAGGGAAGATGCTTAACCCTTTAACGGTCACTCATATAACCAGCATAGATATAAAAAAAACCCTCTTAGTATGTTATAAACCAACCTTATATAAGACACTTTCATTCGTGAAAATATTTTGATTCAATCAATATTGCTCGCTCATTCAAGTGCTAAAAATGTAGCCCGACCGGGCCCCTCGGCCGAGCTCCTCATAACCATACCTAGCCCTATCGGGCTACATTGCCAGGTTTCCTCATTACCATATGTATCCCTATTGGGCTACACTGACAGGCCTCCTCATGATTATATGTGGCCCTATAGGGCTACCTTGCCTACTTCTGGTAAATGAAATTGAAAATCTAATGACTTTCAAAAATTTTATTAAATAAGTTTTAGACATAGAAATTAGAAGAAAAAATTATTACATATCATTATTATGCCTCCTGCAATAAAGTGTGAGTTATTCTGACCTAATTTCCTACCATTTACTTTACTTCATGACCGAGAAATGGTACGAATTTGTTTTATTAGACCAGTTTAGACATAGAAATTAGAATAGATAATTATTACATATCATTATTAGATGAGGTGGATGTGGAGGGCGAGTTGGAAGCCGGGGGTATGTGGAACTCCTCGAAACAGTTCCGAGTTTCGCTGTGGCAAAGGGCAACCTGACACACTTTGCACACCCACCTAGACCGGTGCATCTCCTTGTGAGTTGAGCAGTGTTTGCAAGTCATCCGTTGCTTGACAAACACTGGGCAGTGGAATTTGGAGTAGTCATAGCGAAGGTTGTCTGCTGGGCGGTGGGATTTTTGTCCCTTCTTTGGCCGGACAAAACTCTCAGGGGTATCGCGGAGGCACCTGGCAGGTCTGGTTTTGTAGCCACGGGCAAAGGCACTGATCTCCAGGCGGAAGTTTTTGAGGGGCATGGGCTTCTCTGACAGGGCTTTGGAATCCCTCTTGTACAGGATCCAGGCATTAGTGGTGCAGAGATCCAAGATGTACCCGAACAGCCTGAGATAATACCGCCTAGCCTTCATCGGAGATTTGTAGAGATGGGTGAGCATGTCGGACTTATCAATGCCCCCCATTTTACCATTATACTCCTTGATGACCGCTGGGCATGGGATGTCGACCTTTTTCTTGGATTCCTTGTCCCACCTTTTGGCCTTGGAGAGTGGAAGAACCCCGGCATCAGAAGAGAGGATAGTGACTGGTTTGTTGTCCTTCCAACACATAGCAAGGACCCCGTTGCAGGAGACATAATCGTGCTTCCCCCTGGGAGTGGTCTTCTTCTCCATTTCCTTCCTAGACATCAGTGGTGGATTTCCAATGCGGTTGGGTCTGGCAGTCCCCACATAGCGGCATTGGAGCTTGTCTTTCAGGAACTCAACCAGTTGGATGCTCGTGAAGTAGTTGTCCGCATAGATGGCGGAATTAGCGGGGTCTTTGATGGTCTTGGCAAGGACAATCACAATCCTGTGGCTCAGTAGCTGTTCTTCCTCCTCCTCATTCAGGTCTACAGGGTGGCTGCTGAAGGTCGTTTGTCCCTGATACATTAGGACATCGTGGATGAAACCATCGATACTCGCACGGCAGAATAACTTGTAGCCGAACTTGTCCGGTTTGTTTGCGATGTACTGGCGAAGATTCCCTGCCATTGTGCCCTTGTATGCCACCATCACTTCATCAATCGACTGATGGGGAGTTTCCTTGACCCGCAGAAATTGTTTTGTTATTCCTGTGAAGAGAGGCCGTATCTTGTAGAAGCGGTCTGTGGAAGCCTTGGCATAATCGTTGTTGTTGAAGTGAATGGTGGATCTGAGTTGTTTAAATCGCTTTGCGGACATGTAGTCGGTCACCTGTGGGATGCGGGTGTTGACTGCCCAATAGTCATCCAGGGAAGGAATGTGGACTACCCCCATGTAGAGGATAATGCCCAAAAACACCATCAGGTCCTGGATGTCAAGGGAGAAAGCGGTACTGACATCCTTCTGCCGTGCATACAGGTTCGTCTGGTACACAATGTCTTCAAGTATCTCCATGGTCAGCATCTGGAGGAAAAACTCATAGGGCTTCAGGAGGAAATCAGGCACCGGATGGTTATACTCGGGTAAAGGAGTGTGTCCGATGTCTTCTTTCTTCCATACCCTTGATGGCTGGTCCTTGGCCTTCTTCACCTTCTTGGTGGGTGGTGGAGTGTCCCCCAAGACCGTCTCATCCTCATCATCCTCACCTGCATCATCATCAAGAGGCATTTCTTCAGGCCTGATCCTAGTCACATGTCCTGCGGAATGTGTATAAATTAGTAACATGAACAGAGATAAAATAAAGCTGGCTTAATTAAATAAAGCTAATTTCTTTATATATATATATATATATATATATATATATATATATATATATATATATATATATATATATATATATATATATATATATATATATATATATATACTCATAGAATGTATACTGTAGTTATCTAGCATAACTGAATTTAACCCTCGGAATTGGGGTACATTTTTACTAATAATATTATTGCTATTATTAGACAATTTTATTAAATCTTATGGTCATCCTCTATCATTTATCTAGAGTATAATAATATTTTTACACCAGAATGGCATCCTGGTTCCGAGGGTTAAGTAAATAAAGATTTATTTTATTCTCACCTGAAGTTGTAGGTGTTATGTTTTCCTCTACAACATAATCAGGGTCCAGGTCACTATCATCCACATCACTCTCAGCCTCTACCTCCAAATCACTATCTTCCGCTACAGGAGGAGCAACCCATCTCCTAGGGTCGGTGGCCTTCCGATAAAAACCAGAGCTAGGAAACTGCAACAATGGAGAATATTTGTTAATTAAAATGACCTCTTTAACCACTTTTGTCTTCAAATAAACCAAAAATACATAATATAAATACATAATACATATGTCCCAGGATGACCTCGATTGGCCCTTGAGGCTTTTTGTCATCTCTAATTGCTATAATACATAAAATACATAATATTCATATAAAATACACACCTTATAAAAAAAAGGCGCACACAAATTAACACAAATTGTTCCCAATATAAATATATATATATATATATATATATATATATATATATATATATATATATATATATATATATATATATATATATATATATATATATATATATATATATATAGGGTTGGAAATATATTATGGTCACTTTGGACATTATATTAGGTATTAAAAAGCAAAATTACAGATTTTTCTTATATTTTGTATATACGAAAAATCATGTCCAGAAGCGGCCAGTGTGGCCCTATCGGGCCACATATGGTTATGAGGAACTCGATCAGTGTGGACCGATAGGGCCACACATGGTTGTCGGCGACTCGGTTTTGTGGACCGATCGGGATACAGACTTTTTCACGTAAGTTTTACACTAACTTTCCATAATGTCAATAACTTGAAACCATATTCTTTCAAGAGATAATTTATTCAAATGTACTATATGTGAATGGTATTTACTTACGTTCATTATTTTGGGCGTGAGGGCGGCGAGAGTAGGAGCAACTGGGTCCACTTGTGAAGACGACGGAGGTCTGCAGAACACTGCCGGCTTTGTGGAAGCGTCGCTTGTAGCCCGGCCAGGCTGGTGGTCTGTGATTGGTCGAATTATGATGACGAGATTCTCCTCTATTGGCTGAGCCAAAGAGACGCGTGTTTCGTCATCATGACGTCATTATATAGGCGCGAAAACACACGTGACTTATGTGGCCCGATAGGGCCACAATAGCGACAAAGGGTTAAGACATAAAAAAATATAGCTTCCCACAAAGAAATATAGAGGTTTGGAACAGACTAAGTGAGGATGTAGTATCGGCGAGGAGTGTGCAAAGCATTAAGGAAAAGTTGGACAAATGCAGATACGGAGACGGGACCACACGAACATAAAGCCCAGGCCCTGTAAAACTACAACTAGGTAAATACACACACACACACACACACACACACACACACACACACACACACACACTCACTCCATCCTACATAACACTCACCAAAACAAGCAGAGACTTAAGAGTTTGATGAGCAGTATCATTGGGCACATCGCTGCCTCCAACACTCCTGTGGAAATATTACAATAACAATAAATCTGTTTATATCATTAATGTAAATAAGGTAATGGGTAAATCAATATTATGATACCTATATATGATGGTAAATATTTATCATGCATTTATAAGAGCAGTCCCTGCACCGTGATATATTCAGTTCAGTTCAGTCAACCATGTACTAAAGGGTATTTGGTCGACAACTCTCCCAGTACTCAGTTTTTTCTCCCCCCTCCCCTCCCTCCCCCATTGCCCTGCCTACACCATCACCCTTGCCTCGCCCTGATCCCTGTTGCTCTTCATACTTTTCCACATCCTGCTGCTACTCCTCCTCCTCATACTCCCCCCACTCAAAGTCCTATGCCTCCTTCTGCCATCACAAAGTTCCTCAGTGTGTGTTTACCTATTTGTAGTGAACAGGGCCTGAGCTCAAGCTCGGACAGTCCTGTCTCACAATCAATATTTGTCCAGCTTTTCCTTCATTTTATGGACACTGCCCGCTTCAACAATGTCTTTGCTGAGTCCATTCCATGTATCCGCTCTCCTGTGTGGAAAACTGTACTTCTTTGTCTTTCAAACAAGTCCCTTTTCTCAGTTTCTTGCTGTGTCCTCTTAGTTGCCTCCCCCTTCATCATTTCTATCCAACACGTTCATTCCACTTGTATTCCTGCACAATGCTATCAGGTCTCCTCTTTCTCTTCTTTCTTCCAGTGTTGGTAAGGCCAGTTCCTCTAATCTAGTCTTGTATGACAGGTTTGATACTTCTGGTACCATCTTAGTTTCAATCCTTTGGATCCTTTTGAGTTTCTTTGTACAGGAATACAGTCTTACCTCAGCTTACAAGTTTAATTTGTGTCGGAATTTTGCTTGCACACCAAAACACTCGTAAACCACACACATTTTATAGATTCATAAATGGAAAAATCAAACCAAGGGAAACAATAGAAAGATTGAGTGATGGGAATATGATAATTGAAGATCCTAAAGACATGATTGAGCTACTAAACAAAACGTTCCAGCAAGTTTTTACAAAAGAATCACAATTCAACAAACCACAAGAAAACAAGATAAATGTTCATATGGAAGAAGTCACAGTAAATAAAGAGGAGATATATAAAATGATGGGGGAGCTGGAAGAGAGGAAAGCAGTAGGACTGGATGGAGTCTCAGGTTATATATTGAAAAAATACAGAGATTAGCTGGTTAGACCAGTATATATTATTAAATGCCCAATAACAACTGGTAAGTACCAAAGGATTGGCAGAGAGCTGAAGTGGTCCCTATATACAAAAGTGGAAAAAAGGAAGAACCCCTGAACTACAGACCTGTATCATTGACCAGTGTAGTATGTAAAATATGTGAGAAAGTGATAAAGAAACAATGTACGAGATTTCAAGAAGAGCATAATATAATCACAAGTAAACAATATGGCTTAAGAAAAGGGCACTCATGTGTGACAAACTTACTGAGCTTTTACTCAAGAGTGACAGACAAAATACAGGAAAGGGACGGATGGGTTGATTGGGTTTACTTGGACCTGAAGAAGGCGTTTGACAAAGTTCCACATACAAGACTACTATGGAAGCTGGAGAATAAAGGAGGATTGAAAGGGATTATGAAAAACTGGATGGAAAGCTGCTTAAGATGAGAGATGAGAACAGTGGTAAAGGACACAAAATTGGAATGGATATTTGTAGAGAGTGGAGTGCCTCAAGGATCAGTATTGGCACCAGTACTTTTCCTAGTATATGTAAATGATATGCCAGAGAGAGTAAACAGTTATATGAGCCTGTTTGCAGACGATGCAAAACTGCTAAGACATATAAGAAACAGTAAAGATTGTGAAATTCTGCAAGATGACCTTAACAAGATTTGGAAATGGAGTATTAAATGGGAGATGGAATTCAATGTGAAGAAATGTCATGTAATGGAAATGGGAAAGAGTGAAGGGAGACCAAAATGAACATATAAAACGGGAGATGGAGAAATATTAAAAAAAGTTCATGAAAAGAGAGATCTGGGAGTGACAATACAAGATAATCTACAGCCTGAGAGTCATGTTAATACGATACTTGGAGATACATATAAAATGGTGAGAAATATAGGATTAGCATTCCACTTCATGGATATGGATATGACGAAAAAGTTAATAACCACCATGATCAGACTAAAATTGGAATATGCGGAGGCAGTTTGGTCTTCCCATAAGAAGAAACACATAAAAAAAATAGAAAGAATACAAAGAATGACAACAAAAATGATTTCAAAACTGGAGGGATTGACATATTAAGAATGATTAAAGGAGATGGACCTACCAACACTGGAACAAAGAAGAGAAAGGGGACCTAATACAAATTTATAAATTATTGAGCAAAATGTAAGTAGATAACGAGGAGTTACTACTAAAAGAAGAAATAAACACCAGGAGCACAAGAGGACACGGTAAAAAATTGAGGAAAGGAAGATGCTTGAGACATAAAGATATACAGCTTCCCAAAAAGAAATATAGAGGTTTGGAACGGACTAAGTGAGGATGTAGTATCGGCGAGGAGTGTGCAAAGCTTTAAGGAAAAGTTGGATAAATGCAGATACAGAGACGGGACCACACGAACGTAAAGCCCAGGCCCTGTAAAACTACAACTAGGGAAATATACACACACACACACACACACACATTTAACACACACACTCACTCCATCCTACATAACACTCACCAAAACAAGCAGAGACTTAAGAGTTTGATGAGCAGTATCATTGGACACATCGCTGCCTCCAACACTCCTGTGGAAATATTACAATAACAGTAAATCTTTTTATATCATTAATGTAAATAAGGTAATGGGTAAATCAATATTATGATACCTATATATGATGGTAAATATTTCTTTTACATTATGATTGTTACAGTGAACACTGCTCTCATTCACGAGGTATGCTCTCCCTACTGCAATGTAACTCATCCCAAAACGTAACTTCTAAATCTGAATTCTTTTGCAAGGTGAACATCTTTCTTGAACGCTTATGGATGCTTTCAGCAGGTGTTTTGGTACAACAGTGATGCCACTCAAGCCATGGCTACTTGGTGCAATGAGTGAGAAATTTAAAAATCCTACAAAAATTCTTCCAGGACAATCTGCATAAAACTGAAACCGTACTATTTGAAGGACGACTGTATACACATGTATATATATATATATATATATATATATATATATATATATATATATATATATATATATATATATATATATATATATTTTTTTTTACGTCGCGGCCTATAGCGCCGGTAGGTTTCTTCCCGGTGGGTCCTGATGGTCGGCCCAGCCCGTTCTGGCGCAGGCGAGTTTTTTTTTTATAGTGGCGCCATCTTGCATTGGCTCATGCTGCCCTCCCGGAGCTCATCTTTAATCCTAGAATCTAGAGTCCGGGTGTATAGGTGGTCTTCTGGACAGCATGTGGGTATTTTTAACCCCTAAAGGGCCGGCCTGGGTGGTCATCTACAACATCCACAGGACCGGCACCTCAGCACCAAACACCGAAAATAGCCTATATTCACACACTTGATTCTGCTGAACTACAATGCAATAACAAATTACTTTGTCGTCATAGTCATCATCAACTCTTCTTCTTTTTAATTATTGCATGAAAACGTTTCTATGTGCTGTGGTTTTGGAGAAATATTGAGTTGAAGAGGAGAGACTTTTGGAGTTAGCGAGGCTCTTGCCCGCTCTGCGTTCGTTTCGCTTGTGTGGCCTTGACTAGTGCGTAATGAAAACGGATGCCCCCATGCTCTAATTCTTATATATAGTCAATACTCTAAGCTTTCTCTATGTAACACAGTCTTGTGATGTGTGGTTTGGGAGTCATTGTAGCATACTCTTCTCATTCTCGTGTTGCTCTGCTGGGCTCGGCAGGGTCTGGCAGGAAATCGGACGCGTCAGAATCCGTGTCAGTGCGCCTGTCCATCGTGAGAGCGGGCAAGATTCTGAAGCAGTAACCTAAACATATCTCTGGCAGTGTTGCCAACGAATGGTCATCGAAAATTACCGAAAAGTAAATAAATTTAGCACGAAAAAAGCAAAGCGGCTATAACCGCCCCCGGCCCTTCCGTGGAAAAGCGGCTATAGCCGCCTCCGACCCTTTAGGGGTTAAGCCACTCGGCGGCGGCTGAAAAATCCCAGCTTGGTGGCACCGGGCGGGGATTGAACTCGCGTCCTCCTGAATGCGGTGCTGTTACTCTGTCGATTCAGCCACCGTATGTCTGTATGTATGTATGTATCTATATGTATATGTATATATATATATATATATATATATATATATATATATATATATATATATATATATATATGTATATATATATATATATGTATATATATATATATATATATATACATATATATATATATATATATATATATATATATACATATATATATATATATATATATATATATATATATATATATCACCCTGCCTGGTCAAACTCTTTCGCCTCTGCCTGTCAACATCTACCTTTCCTTCTTGCTGGAAGTATGCCTTCATACAGCCTGTACCTAAGAAGGGTGACCTCCAATCCGTCAAACTACCGTCTATAGCTTTACTTTCTTGTCTATCTAAAGCTTTTGAATCAATCCTTAACTGGAAGATTCAAAAGCACCTTTCCACTTCTGACCTTCTATCTGATCGCCAGTATGGGTTCCAAGGGCGTTCTACTGGTGATCTCCTAGCCTTCTTAACTGACTCTTGGTCATCCTCTCTTAGCCGTTTCGGTGAAACTTTTGCTATTGCGCTGGACATATCAAAAGCTTTTGATAGGGTCTGGCACAAATCTTTGCTTTCTAAACTATCCTCCTACGGTTTCTATCCTTCTCTCTGTACCTTTATCTCCAGTTTCCTTTCTGACCGTTCTATTTCTGCCGTGGTAGACGGTCACTGTTCTTCCCCTAAATCTATTAACAGTGGTGTCCCACAGGGTTCTGTCCTATCTCCCACTCTTTTTCTGTTGTTCATTGATGATCTTTCCAAAACGAACTGTCCTATCCATTCCTACGCCGATGATTCCACTCTGCATTACTCAACTTCTTTTAATAGAAGACCCACCCTTCAGGAACTTAACGACTCAAGGCTGGAGGCTGCAGAACGCTTAGCCTCAGACCTTACTATTATTTCCGATTGGGGAAAGAAGAACCTGGTGTCCTTCAACGCCTCAAAAACACAGTTTCTCCACCTATCCACTCGACACAATCTTCCAAACAACTATCCCCTATTCTTTGACAACACCCAGCTATCACCTTCCTCAACACTAAACATCCTCGGTCTATCCTTAACTCAAAATCTCAACTGGAAACTTCATATCTCATCTCTTACTAAATCAGCTTCCTCGAGGCTGGGCGTTCTGTACCGTCTCCGCCAGTTCTTCTCCCCTGCACAGTTGCTGTCCATATACAGGGGCCTTGTCTGCCCTCGTATGGAGTATGCATCTCATGTGTGGGGGGGCTCCACTCACACAGCTCTTCTGGACAGAGTGGAGGTAAAGGCTCTTCGTCTCATCAGCTCTCCTCCTCATACTGATAGTCTTCTACCTCTTAAATTCCACCGCAATGTTGCCTCTCTATCTTCTATCGATATTTCCACGCTGACTGCTCTTCTGAACTTGCTAACTGCATGCCTCCCCCCCTCCCGCGGCCCCGCTGCACTCGACTTTCTACTCATGCTCATCCCTATACTGTCCAAACCCCTTATGCAAGAGTTAACCAGCATCTTCACTCTTTCATCCCTCACGCTGGTAAACTCTGGAACAATCTTCCTTCATCTGTATTTCCTCCTGCCTACGACTTGAACTCTTTCAAGAGGAGGGTATCAGGACCAACACAGCTGAGCTCAGTTCTTCCCGCGTGCCACTTGAACAACAATACAGTACCCACGCTACCACGCTACTCAACAATAGGGGTGGGCAGGTACCGATACGAGTACCGGTACTAACAGTACCAGCTATATGGTACAGTACCAGTACCAGACTGCTCCGTACCGGTACCAATACTAGCCAGTCACTCATGGTGTCCCTCATTTCTTCCTCACATGAGTGAGGCTGAGACTGAGTGCCTGAGTGGATATCTCGGTGATATGGATATTCTCTCTCTCTCTCTCTCTCTCTCTCTCTCTCTCTCTCTCTCTCCACAGAAGCGAGTTAAGGTACAGAAAGCGAGTCAAGGTACAGAAGGCGAGTTTAGGTCCAGAAAGCGAGTCACAAAGAATGATCGAATTTTTAGAAGAAAATTATCTAATCCAAATGGTTTCTGAGCCAACTCGACAAAATAACATACTCAACCTTGTTATAACTACCCAAGATAACCTAGTCAGTAATGTCGTGGTAGGACAACACCTCGGTTCTTGCGATCATAAATTAGTGCGCGTAGACATTAGAGCTCAAACATCAGTGACTGAAAATAAAGTAAAGGTGCCCAATTTCAAAAGAGCTAACTTCGTAGAAATCCGACAAAAACTAACAGAAATACAACTATCAGATGACGGCAATGTAGAGGAAGCCTGGCTAAGCTTTAAAAATCATTTACTCACTCGGCAGAACACATTCGTCCCCTTGTGCGAGAAGCGAAATAACACTAATAAAAGCCCACCTCGGTTTACTAGCGAAATTAAACACTCAGTCAAGGAGAGAAAATTGTTTTACAGGTTAAAGAAAGAACAAAGCACGCCCGGAAACATTAGACTTTATAATGATGCCAGGTGGCTAGTAAAAAGATTAGTATGTCAGGCAAAGCGTAGATACGAAGAAAATATTGCAGCCAACTGTAAAAATAATCTGAAATCTTTCTTCAGTTACATAAACAACAGAAAGGGGATCAGAAGTGGAATTGGACCTTTAACAAACAGCGACGGTGCACTAGTGACTGACAGCCAACACATTGCAAACCTCTTAAACAATTACTTTTCCTCGGTGTTTAATACTAACAGTCTTCCTCCCGCTACCACCAACACCAGTACTGATGTAAATCTCGAGCATGCATTGCCTAATTTTGAAATAACAACCGATGAAGTCCTTAAAGCTCTCCATTCACTTAAAACAAATAAAAGTCCCGGACCCGATAAAGTATATCCTATACTGCTTTAAGAAACAAAGAGCGAAATACTCTCCTCCCTTAAAACCGTATTCAATATGTCCTTGCGACAAGGCATCGTCCCTTCGGATTGGAAAAAGGCTAACGTGACACCGATTTTTAAGAAAGGAGACAAAAAAATACCAGGTAACTACTGACCCATTAGTCTAACTTCAATTGTAGGTAAGCTACTCGAGAGCATAATTAGAGACAAAATTGTGAGTTACCTCGAAAGCCACTCATTAATTGGGGATTCACAACATGGCTTCCGTAACAAAAGATCCTGCCTATCAAACCTATTGACCTTTTATAACGACCTCTTCTCAGTTTATGATGTAACCAAATCACTGGACGTAGTCTATCTTGATTTCCAGAAAGTGTGATAAAGTCCCACATCATAAATTACTTTATAAATTAAAGCAAATAGGTATTGACGGTCAAGTAAACCAATGGATCGTGAATTGGTTGAGCAACAGACAGCAAAGAGTGGTGATTGATGGATTTAACTCAGAGTGGGCGCCGGTCACTAGTGGCGTCCCTCAGGGCTCGGTTCTTGGCCCAGTGCTCTTCATTATTTACATCAACGACGTGGATGTTGGACTCAATAATTGCATTAGTAAATTTGCAGACGACACAAAGATTGGTAACTCAGTTCTCACTGACGAAGACAGGCAAAGCCTCCAAGAGGATTTGCACAAAATTTCAGCTTGGTCGGATAGATGGGAGATGCCCTTTAACGTAGACAAGTGCCAGGTCCTTTAAGTTGGAACATGAAATAAGAAGTTCGAATACGAAATGCGCGGCGTTAAACTCACAAGCGTTCAATGCATTAAAGACCTGGGGGTCAAAATCGCGTCAAACCTCAAATTCTCACATCAATGCATCGATGCAGCAAATAAAGAGAACAGAATGTTGGGCTTCATTAAAAGAAACTTTTTATTCAAGAATAAAGATGTAATACTTCCGCTCTACAATAGTTTAGTCAGACCCCACTTGGAATATGCGGTATGGTTTTGGTCTCCTCACCATGCAAAGGACATTGCTAAATTAGAAGGTGTTCAGCGTCGGGCAACAAAAATGATCCCTTCCTTGTGCAACAAATCCTACGAAGAAAGGCTTTCCACGCTTAACATGTTCTCTCTTGAGAAACGTCGCCTCCGAGGAAAACTGACCAAGATCACTGAATGAATTAGACAGATATAAAGCCACAGAATTTAGATCCTTTCTTTTGTATACTGGGCCAGTCTGCTTAGTTAGCAATGTTCATGAAAACATATACAAAGACTTTCTTTTACTAAGTGTTAGTATCTGTATGCTTGCAGAAGACTTAAATCCACAAGACTTAACCCTTTCCTTGTGCACGGTGCGGACGTGACTATCCCCTCAGCAGTCGGGCAGCCCAATGGGGGGTCTCTTTTAACCTCTGTAACTCAAAAACAATTCATCACAGCTAAAAACCAAACACATTATAGGAAAGAGGAGGTCCAGATCTATAGGAGTCGGTTATGTATGCCTCTCTTGCGAACGTACATGCACGTTCAGGGAGTGTTGAATGTTAACACTTACGTCAGTGCGTACGGGGTGATCAGCCGTATTGAGGGAACTGCGGACATCTTTTCTTCAGATTCTGGCAAGGGAGTATTGCCAACTGCAATATTTACAACTATTTGGTCAAAGAATCAGTCAGGTGATAGGTGAAGCTATGCAAAAATGCCGCTATATTGGGCAAGAACATCCACCAGTTACTCGTCCGTAGATTTGACGCACTGAGCTGATGTGATTTTCCACCAAATTTAGTGAAGAATCCACTCAATTGGCAATCCTGTGTTGTGAGAATTAGTGTTGGAACACTCATACGCGGGAGATTTTAGTGTGGGTGGAGCTCGCAGCGAACGTTTAGCACCACCAGCAAATACGACTAACACCTACTGCAAGCGTTTAGCAATGAAAGGGTTAAGAGTAGCTAAGAAATATTTGATTGCCCTCATAACACACTTTGAAAGTTTGTTTGGATCAAGACACCTAGTATACAACATTCATAATCTTTGTCATCTAACTGATGATGTTAAGAAATACAGGCCTATTGATGGATTCTCTGCTTTCCCCTTTGAGAATTACCTGGGATCATTAAAAAGGCTTAAAAGAAAGCCACATTGTGTTTTGAGTGAAGTAATTAACAGAATCTATGAACAAAAACATTTCAAATCAGAACAGGAAAAAATGAAGTATCCATACACAATGTTACAGCACAATGATGGACCTGTTCCTAAGGATGGTTCATGCCGCCAGTTTAGAGCACTGTATTTAGAGAATTTCTGTGTTTGACTTAACTCTGCTGACCAAGCCATAATGGTCAATAATCATGTTGGGAAAGTTATGAACATTGTGCAGTATGAAAATGACCCAGATACATATATATTATATAATTTGTATGAACATTATGATGATTTATTTGAATATCCAACAAAATCAGGAGCTCTTGGGATATATGTAGTGGCACAAGAAAGTAGGACCCTGAACAGCTGTTCTTATAAGGCCATCCAAATGAAATATGTACTCCTCCCATACAAGAAGGGCAAAATTGCTGCATTGCCATTAATACATGCAAATCACCAGTAGTAAACTATTCAGTAGGTTGAGTGAAGCTGCCCAGTCTTTGAAAGTACAGAGTTTACAAAAAAACAGTTTCAAGAAAATCCTTCGAACACAAAAATTGCTAAGTCTTGATTTACGCTATAGCTGCAATAGATATGAGTAGGTGCAACTTGATGCTACATGACTGAGTTGGTCTCGCGTGGCCTTTCTTGCACCTGTGCACAAGGTTTTCATTATCTGTCTTGTTTCCAATATCAAAGATGCCTTCAAGACTATAACTATGTCTTAAATCTTGGATATATCTCAGCCCAATATTATGAAGCTTTTTAGGAGTCATTCTTTGATCAGCATTTTGAAACTTGTACATTATCTTATACGGAAAATCAGAGGGGTAAGAAATGGCCAGGTATGCAGTTGTTGCATTTGAAGAGGAAAATGAAGTGAATGTGGTGCCAAGTGCCTGGATGACAGATGAGGAACCAAAGTGTTACTGGCCTCCATACCGTAACACAGCTAAGCTGGCCAAACCAATAAAGGAGAGGAATTCCCCAGAACACAACTGGTGCAAGTATACAGCAAGAGTGCTTCCAAATGGGGTTAGTTCTTTATTTTCTCACATTATTTTTCTGATTTTTTCATACTGGCAAATTAGTTTTTTTTATAGTGACATATATATATATATATATATATATATATATATATATATATATATATATATATATAAATATATATATATATATATATATATACTGAAAAACAAAGACAAAAACAAAACATATGAATATAAATAAATAAATTATATATATATATATATATATATATATATATATATATATATATATATATATATATATATATATATATATATATATATATATATATATATATATATATATATATAAAGTATTACTATTATTGACTTGTGATGTCTTAGTTTACAATATACACACACACACACACCAGAAAGTCATATAAATTGGATCTTCGGTGATACATATAACATGGTGAGAAATATAGGCATAGCATTCCACTACATGGACAAAGAAATGATGAAAAAATTAATTACTACTATGATCAGACCCAAACTAGAATATGCAGAAACAGTGTGGTCTCCACATATGAAGAAACACAAAAAAACTAGAAAGAATACAGAGGATGGCAACAAAAATGGTTCCAGAACTGGAGGGACTGACATATGAAGAGAGACTAAAGGAAATGGACTTGCCACCACTAGAACATAGAAGAGAAAGAGGAGACCTAATACAAATATATAGGCTATTGAGTAAAATGGAAGAAGTAGATAACGAGAAATTGCTACTAAGAGAGGAACCTTCCAGCAGGAATACTACAGGATATAGTAAAAAGTTTTGGAAGGGAAGATGCTCAAGAGACATAAAGAAATATAGCTTCCCTCAAAGAAATATAGAGGTTTGGAACAGACTAAGTGAAGAAATAGTATCGGCGAAGAGTGTGCAGAGCTTCAAGGAAAAGTTGGATAATTATAGATACGGAGACGGGACCACACGAGCGTAAGCCCAGGCCCTGTAAAATTACAACTAGGTAAACTAGGTAAATACACGCACGCAAGCACGCACGCACGCACACACACACACACACACACACACACACACACACAAACACGCTAAAATATGCACTGAGTATGATTAAAAGGGATTAAAACAGAAGAAACAAAATATTTCTTTAGTTATATAAAAAACATTTTTCCCATCCTGTAACTATATATTCTTATTTCACTTTAGATGACTTCAGTAAAGCTCGAAGGATGTCTCTTAAAGCAGAGTGTCATTCAGATTTGCAAAGCGAGGGTGAATATGGACGAGGGAACAGGAGGTGTGTAGTATTACTTGGGGTAGGGGTAGTTAGCTGATACAAATTCAATGATATCAGTAAATTACAATTTTATCCATGACACACATTCTTTTTGATTTACTCTGATATACTTTATGTAGTATAAATTATAGTAGAAAAATATGAATGATGCATCAGTGTTGGGATCTAGGAGCTTATAAATTTCTGCTCCCATGAAATTTAAGTAAAAATTTTTTCCCACAGGATTCAGAAGCGAAAGTTTTCAGACTCTGAATCAGACTCCGGGAGTTCTGGCAGTACTGTGGAGCTACCAATTATCAGAAGCTGCCCCACCACCTGATGTGAGTGACCGGCCACCTCTTCAGCGTGCCAATGCAGTGGTCAAGAGACCAGCCTTGGCAGCAGATGTCGGTGTTGCTTCAACTTCGCACAGGACACCACACCCAAGTGCTAGTGATGCAACATTTAAAAAACCCAGAGGGCAATTATTATGTATGTGTATATATTTAAATACTAATGTTTGAAAGAATATGTTTATAAACTAGTCAAAATATAAGTAGTAGTATTATGATGCAAGGAATGACGTGTTTTGACATCAGAGGTCATAATTTTTTATATTTTTTATAACAAAGGAGGCAGCTCAAGGGCACACAAAAAAAGAAAACAATAATAAAAAAATGCCCGCTACTCGCTGCTCCTAAAAAAGAAACAAAAGAGGTGTCCAAAAGCAAGATCAAATACGGGAGGAGAGGTGTCCTGATACCCTCCTCTTGAAAGAGTTCAAGTCGTAGGCAGGAGGAAATACAGATGAAGGAAGATTGTTCCAGAGTTTACCAGCGTGAGGGATGAAAGAGTGAAGATGCTGGTTAACTCTTGCATAAGGGGTTTGGACAGTATAGGGATGAGCATGAGTAGAAAGTCGAGTGCAGCGGGGCCGCGGGAGGGGGGGGAGGCATGCAGTTAGCAAGTTCAGAAGAGCAGTCAGCGTGGAAATATCGATAGAAGATAGAAAGAGAGGCAACATTGCAGCGGAATTTAAGAGGTAGAAGACTATCAGTATGAGGAGGAGAGCTGATGAGACGAAGAGCCTTAGCCTCCACTCTGTTCAGAAGAGCTGTGTGAGTGGAGCCCCCCCACACATGAGATGCATACTCCATACGAGGACGGACAAGGCCCCTGTATATGGACAGCAACTGTGCAGGGGAGAAGAACTGGCGGAGACGGTACAGAACGCCCAGCCTCGAGGAAGCTGACTTAGTAAGAGATTACGGGAGCAGTAATAGGCAGGGTTGGCGGTTTAAACCAAATGGTTTAAAACACAATTTTGGTCTTTCATATCTTGTTTCCAATGAAGCACTGTCCACTCCCTCCACATTCCACACAATGTGTGCAGCAGTAGAATACAAGGATGCAGAGGAGTTCTTTGAATCAGAAACAGACTCCTATCAGCACATTTTAAAGATTTCTGGCTTCCTTTCTTTGATGCCACTGTGAGGGAAGAATATGATACGAACGGCTTTATTTACTCCTAAAATCACGTTAAAATGGCTTCTCAGGGTCTTTATAAGCACATAAAAATGTGATGCCGCAGCGTTTCCGCCATATTCGTCGATGCCTCCGAGAAGCACGCCACAAATACTTCCAAGTTTTTGCGACTTGTAGCCTTTACTGCGGGTCAGGAACGGATCCTAGCACACTCTGATATTTAAGTCCACTTGTAAGACACAACAACACAGCTGGGATAGCGTAAGTCCTTGTAAAGTAGCGTACAGTCCTGGGCACTGCTGGGCAGCGGAGGCCACTTTCTCCTTTCCCACACAGACCCGCAGACTAGTAACCAAACACAAACACCACGCGTTCTGCGGTGATCAGGAACTTTAGGTCCTGAAACGGTACCAAGAGGAACGGTACCCTCATCTGATGTGTATAATGCTTTTTTCTGATGTTTTATTCACTAGATATATTATAGAATCTGGTCAACGTCTTTGACTTCCAGCACCTTATTATGAATATAAATGAAATAATATTAAAAACACCCCTGAATATACCAAAAATTATGCCAAATGAGGTTAGGCATAAAACTAAATTTCCAGAAGGGAAAGAGTGACTCACGATTCTAGTCATTCAGAGCTGCAAGCTGCGGTCGGGAGCAAGGTGCAAAGTGATAGTGTTGTGTACCGGTAGTGTATTACTGTAGCAGCGAGGTATAGTGTAGGGGCGGCATCGTGAATGCAGTCATCACCGAGGGGGGGGTCACTGTCCTGGAAGCTGCAATGGTAATCGT
Source organism: Eriocheir sinensis (assembly GCF_024679095.1). NCBI lineage: Eukaryota > Metazoa > Arthropoda > Malacostraca > Decapoda > Varunidae > Eriocheir > Eriocheir sinensis. The sequence continues at coordinate 62,139 of NW_026112325.1, read as the reverse complement.
CTCCTGAATAATTGCCAGGACCACTATTCTAATGATTTTAAGTCCTAGTGACTATTCTCATTAATAACTCAGAATAAGTATTACTTAGGTTCTAGCACAGTAGATATTAGATGCATGCTGTCCATGTTGCATGGTGACACTGGCGTCTGTGGACTGTAAATTGTACACACGTACAGTCTGTGTATGCTAAGGGTTGTTCAGTCATCATAACAGCGCCCCTAACACCGGGGAGCGTGATGCAGCGGCAGTATGCGGTGCGGGATATAGCCAGGAAAGCCTGGTTTAAAATAAAATAAAATAAAATAAATAAAATAAAATAAATAAATAAATAAATAAATAAATAAATAAAAAAGTAAAACCACTGGTTTTTGCCAACCCTGCTAAATCCATCTCTAAATCTATATATAATTCCTTTTCAAACTCGTATGTGTATATACGGATAGAATTACTGGAATAAAAATACTGAAAAAAAAAAAATAAATAAATAAAAATAATAACAAATAAATAAATAAAAAAAATAAAATAAAATAAAAAAATAAAATGATTGGTTTTAGCCAACCCTGGTAATAGGTATAACTGTGTTTGTGATACCCCTGAGGCTATTTATATTGACATTAGGCCAACATCTCACCCCATTGGCTTGGCATTGTGTGCGTGCGTGTGTGTTATGTGTGAGACCCTCGACATATCTATGCAGCCTTTGCCCATGCAGATTAGTTTCTCGCCTATTGTATGAATGGATGGATGTTTTGCCAAAGGCAGCTATTGCCTCTGTGGTGCAGCGGTAACGCACTGTGCTAAGCTACTCAGAGTCATGAGCACGGGTTCAGATTCTGTGGGGAGGCATCAGCACTCCCAGCTGTTAATACCCTTATGGGTTTGGTCAACAAATGGGTACTTGGGGTAACACCTAAGGAAGATAAAAAGTGGTAGCCTGGTGACACAAAAGGCCCTGCTCCCCAGGATATTGATTATAACCTCCCACACAAAGGCAAAAGTTATAGGAGATGAGCCCCAAACACCACTCCCCGTCCCATAAGTATGCACCCCCACTCCGTCTTTGTCTTAATCATCTGTAAAGCAGCCAACAACTAGCCAATTTTAATGTCTCAAACCAATTTGCCTCCTCCTTGATGCACGTACTATACTTGCCTGGATGAGAGGTTTTTCAATGAAAAATTAAAATACTTGAATATGTGGTGTATGAAGTGTAGTTGTAGAAGTCTTCTTAAAATATTTATGTTCTCCAGCAGTCCTCTGCACTCTTCATTTAGTTATAGACTTCAAGGAAAAGTTGGATAATTATAGATACGGAGACGGGACCACACGAGCGTAAGCCCAGGCCCTGTAAAATTACAACTAGGTAAATACACAGGGAGGGGCAGAAAGGCATGTCAGATCAGGGCTTTGGTCAAGATATGACTTGACTCAGGTCAACCCCTGACCTGACTCTCCCTTCTGCCCCTCCCTCCCCCTCCCCTTCTCATTTCCCTTTCTGAGTGTGTGTGTGTGTGTGTGTATTTACCTAGTTGTAGTTTTACAGGGCCTGGGCTTTACGATCGTGTGGTCCCGTCTCCGTATCTGCATTTGTCCAACTTTTCCTTAAAGCTTTGCACACTCCTCGCCAATACTACATCCTCACTTAGTCTGTTCCAAACCTCTATATTTCTTTATGGGAAGCTATATTTCTTTGTCTCTTAAGCATCTTCCCTTCCTCAATTTTTTACTATGTCCTCCTGTGTTCCTGGTGGTAATTCCTTCTGTTAGTAGTAACTCCTCGTTATCTACTTCATCTATTTTGTTCAATAACTTATATATTTGTATTAGGTCTCCCCTTTCTCTTCTTTGTCCTAGTGTTAGTAAGTCCATTTCCTTAAGTCTTTCCTCATAAGGCCCCCAGAGGCAAAGGCAGGAACTCGCCACTCAGGCCATTTTCCGTTTTCTCTGGTTTGGAACAGTTCAGGCCTTCCTCTTAACCGGTGAAAAGTTTGGAAGGGATACACAACCTTCTTGACATGCTAAACAAGGGTGAAAGTTCTGTCCCATCACAGTGAGAGCACGAGGTGCCTCTCAAAGGCAGACACAGGAACTCGCCAACACCACGCCACCGGGTTGCCCCAATCAAAGGTTCCACCCCAGCCACACCTCCCACCAGCCAATCAGCGTGCATCCTTTCCCTCCGCCACCTCAGTCTGTAAACACTCCAGCGTGTCACACGTGCAGGATTATAACTACGCATTATTTACACATTTTCTCGTGGCGTGAGTTGGTTAGGGAGCACATTAAGAGTTTAAAAACTGTTTCAAGTCATTACTCTCGTGCCAAATCGCCACACAAGAAATATCTACCTCCAGGATTAAACAAAGTTACCTTGTACGACATGTACAGAGACTGGATTAAGAAGAATAACAACAAAGATAAGGAAGTTAAACAGTGGCTGTATGAATGGATTTTTGACCACGAATTTAATATTGGATTTGAACCCCCCAAGTCTGATTCATGTAATGTTTGTGATCGGGTCAATACCGAGCTCGAGGGCCACAATAAGAATCCTACACAATCATCAAGTTAGATTAAGTTAGGTTACGTAAAGTTATGATTAGGCTAAGTTTGGATAATGAACTTTGCATCCAGTGTGGACTACTTTATTTTTTTCGGAAAACCACTTTAATTTAACGGAAACTACAAGATTACTTTATTTTTACGGATACTACAAGCCCCCACCCCACACCCCCACCCCAAACGCCCCATAGGGACCTCATCTCTTCACTGCTCAACTGTAAAGGATAGTGAGTACAATCTCGTGTATTAATTAACATTTAAAAACACTTTTATTGGTGTAAAAATTTCACCCCTACTATATTTCATTAAAAAAAACATACTTATAAATTACAAAAAAAATATTTACACATTATTTTAGTCTCTGATACTTTTACAGATGTATTTGTCTTGTTCTCAGCTTTCTTTTGATACCAAATCATAACACATTCCTTGACGCAGTATCGTAAAATAAAAGTTACAAAACTTCAAAGCACTGTATCTCAAAAACTATGTTTTGGCGAGTTCCTGCCTTTGCCTCTGGGGGCCTCAATATTATGTCAATCCCTCCAGCTCTGGAACCATTTTTGTTGCCATCCTTTGTATTCTTTCTAGTTTCTTTATGTGTTTCTTCTTATGGGGAGACCACACTGCCTCTGCATATTCCAACTTTGGTCTGATCATAGTGGTTATTAACTTTTTCATCATATCCTTACCCATGTAGTGGAATGCTATTCCTAGATTTCTCACCATGTTATACGTATCACCGAATATCCGATTAACATGACTGTCTGGCTGTTTGTCATCTTGCACTATTACTCCCAGATCTCTTTCTTCGTGTAATTTCTTTAATATTTCACCATCTCCCATTTTATATGTCCATTTTGGTCTTCCTTCACTTTTTCCCATTTCCATAACATGACATTTCTTCACATTGAATTTCATTTCCCATTCCATACTCCACTTCCAAATCTTGTTCAGGTCTTTTTGCAGAATTTCGCAGACTTTACAGTTTCTTATATGTCTTAGCAGCTTTGCATTGTCTGCGAACAGGCACATATAAATATTTACTTCCTCTGGCATGTCATTAATATATACTAGGAAAAGTACTGATGCCAATACCGATCCCTGAGGCACTGCACTCTCTACCGTTTTCCATTCCGATTTTATGTCCTAAACCACTGTTCTCATCTCTCTTCCCCTTAGGTAGCTTTCCATCCAGTTCTTCATTTTCCCTTTCAATCCTCCTTTATTTTCTAGTTTCCATAGCAGTCTTCTATGTGGAACTTTTGTCATGCCCCGAGATTTGACTTCCTCTTTTCTACTACACTCCTGGTCTCACACGACCTCTGCGTGTATCGAAACACACGAGGAATTAATCAAGATCAGGGTATTCACCGGCTACCTGGGATTGAACCCGCGACTAGTGTGACGGGAGAGCCACTCCTTACTGAGTCGGCCAAAGAGGTACCCCACTCGCCAAGTGGGTTATGGGAGGTTCCCCTATCAGGCCTAGTCGCCGAACTACACTTTTTCGAATGCCTTCTTCAGGTCAAGGTAGGCCCAGTCAACCCATCCGTCCCTTTCCCGTATTTTGTCTGTCACTCTTGAGTAAAAGCTCAGTAAGTTTGTCACACATGAGTGCCCTTTTCTTAAGCCATACTGTTTACTTGTGATTAAATTTTGCTCCTCTAGAAATCTCGTCCATTGTTACTTTATCACTTTCTCACATATTTTACATACTACACTGGTCAATGATACAGGTCTGTAGTTCAGGGGTTCTTCCTCTTTTCTACTTTTGTATATAGGGACCACTTCAGCCCTCTGCCACTCCTTTGGTACTTACCAGTTGTTATTGGGCATTTAATGATGTCATATATCGGTCTAACCAGCTCATTTCTGCATTCTTTCAATATATACCCTGAGACTCCATCCAGTCCTACAGCTTTCCTCTCTTCCTGCTCCCCCAACAACTAATATATCTCCTCTTTATTTACTGTAACTTCTTCCATATGAACATTTATCTTGTTTTCTTGTGGCTCATTAAATATTGATTCATTAGTAAAAACTTGCTGGAATTTTTGCTTAGTAACTCCGCCATGTCTTTAGGTTCATCGATTGTCACATTCCCATCGCTCAGTCTTTCAATTGCTTCTCTTGGTTTAATCTTACCATTTATGAGTCTATAAAATAGTTTAGGTTGTTCCTTGCACTCTTCCACAATATCCTTTTCATATCCCTTTTCTTCTTCCTTCTTTATTTTCATGTATTCATTTCTCGCTACCTTAAAATCTTCTTTATTCCTTTGGTTTATATTCCTTTTTAATCTTTTCCTTGCTTTGTCTCTTTTTTTTTTTCTTTTGCCTAAGCACACCTTGCATCAAACCAGTCCTTTTTTCCCTTTTCTTTAGGCCTGTATTCTGGTACAAACTTCTTAACCCCTGTTTTCCATCATCAATCTTAACAATCTTTCCCCCATGCCATATCTCCACCACTGCTTTCAAACATCTCCCAATCTACCTCTTTACAATTAAAATCACCAACTAATATGTACAGTCGTGGGACACAAGTGTTGTCACACTTTCCAAAATGTTTCGGACACAGCTAGCGAAAGACGGCAACTATCCAGCAGAGCTGCATTCGAGTTATATAAAATGTATGTGTGTCTGTGTGGGTGAGTGTGTGCAAGGATCAAAGAGTGTGTGTGGGTGCGAGAGATATTATTTAAGGATTTTTCTTATGAAATTGTGAGCATCAACTGCACGACAATTATGTTTCTTTAAAAAAATCAGTTATGAATGCTCTTGTTTCCACTAGTGCACAATCTGTAATAAGATTTTCTGCATTCCATTAGCTAAATACTTGCTTGGCTTTGGTCGCCAGTGTGCATTTTGGATAGAGAGAGAGAGAGAGAGAGAGAGAGAGAGAGAGAGAGAGAGAGAGAGAGAGAGAGAGAGAGAGAGAGAGAGAGAATTAATTTCTCTTAAGAAAAAAAGTTACTGCAAAATAATAGCCTAGTTTTCTTAACCCTTTGGCTGCGGTACTCGACTATAGTCGCCGGGAGTGATTGCGCCAGGTTGCGAAAGTCGACTATAGTCACCATCGGTATAAAAATGTTTACCATTTAGATTATTGATCCGTTTTCATCTAAAAGTACACACAGAAAGCCACAGGTCGATAGCTACAACTGTCTGCCGACGGCATAGGGAACAGTAAACAAACAATGCTACAGCTGATCGGCGCCCACGTGTGTGATGAAGTTCTTCTATCACAACTTCCTTGTATTTCTGCTCATAACAGAGGTAAGTTTTATCAATTATATTATTGCATTTGTGTCATAAACAATGCCTGATTGTTATATAAGCATATATGATGTAAACAAACGAAGATGTATTAGTGTGACCTTGAATAAAGACGTAAGGTTTTTAACTGGGCATTTAACTCTATGAAAAGGGCCATTTTACTAAAACAATATGTGCGCACACACAGATACTTATGTATAATGCATGTATACATGTCTCATTCTCTTTTTCACTCTCCTTCTCTCTCATTTTACAAAACCTAGGCTAGACAAGTCTCTTTTATATTATTTATGTCCTAGGCTAGACTGGGCTGATTATAATTGTTGTCTCTTTCTTGTATGCATGTTCCTTGGGCTAGACTAGGATGGTGATAACTATTGTCTCTTGCATATATGTACGATGTCCTTTTTTATTACACATATACATATATTTGTTTTCAAGATTACCATGGAGTAAGCAAGGAAGATGACTAAATTTCTGAAGACAGATGAAAAAATTCAAAGAACACTTGAAGAACTAAGAGCATCAGACAGTGAAAATGAAGATGAAATGTCTGAGGAAAAAACTGATGACTGGCTGCATGAGGCTGAGGATGACTTCAATGATAATAGTGTGGAGTTAGAAGAGGAGGATACTGTTGCTCCCTCCACCAAGATTCCTTCAAGTAAGGAGCATGTAAGCATGATTTGGCATAAAGTGTTACTTCAGAGAGCCCCACTGAATTACAGAACATGATATATTTCACAGATAATCATGGAAGGGAAGGCATTGAAAATCTCTCACCCTATCAGTGTTTATAAAACTGTTTCCTGAAGAAATTTTTGAGCTATATTTTTCTATATTTGGTACATTGTTGCAATTTATATGTCTGATGAATTGAATTTTATAGGATATAATTTCAGAATATTTTTTTCATATAATAAATGCTATGTGGTAAGAAATTTGTTTGATTTTCCGTCTTTCCTCCAAGGAAATTTTACATAAATGGTGCCAACTTTATATCAATAAAAAAAGGTTTTGCACTGAGTAAAGTGTCACAATATGACAGCAACACCAATTTACAAGCCTTTTCTTTAGTCTAAGTCCCCAAACAATGAAGTGAATGAAGTATTTTACATTTTAGCATGATATATTTTATCATTTTTTTTTGCCAGTTTTGTAACAATTTTGGACTTTTTTCAAAACTTTACACATTTTCTAAGAAAAATAAATGTCATTTATGAAAAAGGTAAGGTCTTTTCTCGATGTAAAAATCATATAAAGCCAATTGGTTCATTTTCTTTTTTTGAGGGTATATGACGCAACCTTGAAAAAAACCAAAAATGCCCTACCGCAGCCAAAGGGTTAAATGCATAATAATAACTTAGTATTCGTAAATGCAAAGTAATAGCCTAGTTTCATAAATGCAAACGAATCGCTTAGTATTCTCAAATGCAAAATAATAACTTTGTAATTCATTTCAATTCATAATAGCCTACTAGTTTCCTAAATGCGCCGGCTGGCATGGTCGATGACGTAATTGCATAACATTGTCAAGCGAGAGTTAAATGGTGGTATTATTATATATTTTTAAACCATCAGAATTTTTGTGCACGTTATCAATGTTTTCTTCATATTTTCTAAGCGAGGACGTTGCAGGAATGAATACAACATTTATTTAAATGCATAATAGCGTTGTAAACAACTTTAGCTGTCCCTGACTAAATTTGAACAAAATGTAAAGAGACATTTTCGTCTGCGAATTTAAAAGTTGTTATCAGTGTGCACAACTGACAAATTCATATCTAATAAATTATGGAGAGTGTATATGAAGTGACATATCTGAACATTAGCCTCCTTCCATGTGGTGTATATATTTTAAAGTCGGTGCCGGTGAATGAAATTCAATGGACAGTGTGTCATCACTTGTGTCCCACGATTGTACAGTAATCCCTCGTTTATCGCGGGAGTTAGGTTCCGGAACCCCCCGCGATAAGCGAAAATCCGCGAAGTAGCGACCTTATTTTATTATTTATATATTTTATATATTATATTTTATATATATTATTTACATAAGCACGCATATCTCTGTGAATCTCGCCTCAGCCCGTGTGAACGAGGTCACCCAACCACTAGTTTCTCGAGAGATTCAAAGTCTGATACATTTCACAGGAAAGTGTATCAGCTGTTCGGTTCAGTAGCTCTTCACGTGTTTATTCCAGTACCGCAAAGAGTTCACGAAACTAGATAAGCTTGGAGTAATCATGTTGGGCAAGTTTAGGACTTGAGTCTTGTTCAAATGTAGTCATTGCCTCATCCTGTCTGGGTCCTCACTGCCAAGTTCTCGAGCATTTAACGGTACCAAGCTGTAACACACTCTCCCTTTGTCTCCGAAATCACCACTCACGATGAAAGTATAGTGAGATATTGTATCAATAATCATTAGTTTGCAGAATATAAATTTTCAACCTTTCATAGTCATAATTTCCACCAAGAAATTCGGACATAAATACACCATAATTCAGTCACTTCATATACAAGAAAAAACTCACTATAGTTTGATTTTTACAAGTCAAGGCATGGTTTTTGGTGTTGGTTTCATTGAAATCGGCTGAAAAATGGTGGAAAAATTGAAATGCAAAGGTACAGCCAGGTAAAGTTTTGAATGCGTAACACTCTAACATAGCAAAGTGATATCATGGCATTTATCCTTTCATTTATTTGTAACAATATGTATATAAAAAGATATGTCCATGTTCAGTCATATATTTTGATGTCCAGGCATAAAATATTATGTCTGTAAGGCTCCTGGTCACCCCCCCTCCCCTCAGCTTGAGGCAGCGTCATAGCTGCCAAGCTACTCATTGTTGCCAGGTTTGTTTCAGAATGCTCCTGGAGTGTGTGTCACCTCTTTCTTCTTCTCTTTGATGTTCTTGGATTTCTTCTTCTCACTCACACTTTTCCTTTTCGTATTTTTTTCTTGAACCTCACTCTGATAAGCTCATATGAGCCCTGAGGCTGTGTGTGTGTGTGTGTGTGTGTGTATTTACCTAGTTGTATTTACCTAGTTGTAGTTTTACAGGGCCTGGGCATTATGCTCGTGTGGTCCCGTCTCCGTGTCTGCATTTATCCAACTTATCTTTAAAGCTTTGCACACTCCTCGCTGATACTATATCCTCGCTCAGACTGTTCCAAACCTCTACATTTCTTTGCGGGAAGCTATACTTCTTTGTGTCTCTCAGGCATCTCCCCTTTCTCAATTTTTTACTGTGTCCTCTTGTATTTCTGCTTATGTTTCCTTCTGTTAGTAGCAGTTCTTCATTATCTACTTCATCTATTTTGTTTAATAATTTATAAATTTGGATTAGGTCTCCCCTTTCTCTTCTTTGTTCCAGTGTTGTTAAGTTCATTTCCTTTAATCTTTCCTCGTATATTAATCCCTCTAACTCTGGGACCTTTTTTGATGCCATCCTCTGTATTCTTTCTAGTTTCTTTATATGCTTCTTCTTATGGGGGGACCACACTACCTCTGCATATTCTAATTTTGGTCTAATCATGGTAGTGATTAGCCTTCTCATCATGTCCTTGTCCATGTAGCTAAATGCTACTCCAATATTTCTCACCAAGTTATATGTGTCTCTAAAGATCCGATTTATATGACTCTCTGGTTGATTATCATCCCTCATCACTACTCCCAGGTCTCTCTCTTCATGCACTTTTTTTAATGTTTCACCATTTCCCATTTTGTATATCCAGATTGGTCTTGTTTCACTTTTACCCATTTCCATAACATGACATTTTTTCACATTAAATTCCATCTCCCAATCCATACTCCATTTCCAAATTTTGTATAGGTCTTCTTGCAATATTTCACAGTCTTCTTTGTTTCTTATATGTTTTTGTAGTTTAGCGTCATCAGCAAACAGGTTTATGTAGCTATTAACTCCTTCAGCCATGTCATTTACATATACCAGGAAGATTATCGGTGCTAATACTGAACCCTGTGGTACTCCGCTTTCTACATTTCTCCATTCTGATTTTATGTCCTTGACCACAGTTCTCATCTCCCTTCCCATTAGGTAGCTTGCCATCCATTTTTTCATATTTCCTTTCAATCCTCCTTTATTTTCCAGTTTCCATAATGGTCTTGTATGTGGAACTTTGTCAAAGGCCTTTTTCAAATCTAGATAAATACAATCAACCCATCCATCCCTTTCCTGTGTTCTGTCTGTCACTCTTGAGTAAAAACTGAGTAAGTTTGTAACACATGATCGGCCCTTTTGAAATCCATATTGTTTGCTGGTAATTAACTTATGCTCTTCTAGAAATTTAGTCCACTGTTTCTTTATTATTTTCTCACATATTTTGCACAAAACACTTGTCAGGGATATGGGTCTGTAGTTTGAAGGTTCATCTTTCCTTCCACTGTTATATATGGGGACCACTTCAGCCCTTCTCCACTCATTGGGCACCATACCTGTTGCTACTGAGCATCTTATGATGTCGTATATTGGAACAATTAATTCATCTCTACATTTTTTAAAAATATACCCAGAAACTCCATCCGGTCCTACTGCTTTTCCCTCTTCTAGTTCTCCCAGTAATTTATGGATCTCTTCTTTGTTTACCATAATCTCTTCCATATGAACTTCTATTTTATTCTCTTGTGGCTCAATAAAGATTGTTTCTTTGGTAAAGACTTGCTGGAATTTTCTATTTAATAACTCTGCCATACCTTTAGGGTCATTGACTTCCACATTCCCGTCTCTCAGTCTTTCTATTGTTTCTTTCGGTTTAGTCTTCCCATTTATAAATCTGTAAAACAACTTGGGCTGTTCTTTGCATTTTTCCACAATATCCTTCTCATATCCCTTTTCTTCTTCTTTCCTTATTTTCACATATTCATTTCTCGCCATTCTGAAGTCTTCTTCGTTTCTTTGATTCTTCCTACTTTTTAGTCTTTTCCATGCTTTGTCCCTTTTTTCTTTTGCGTTTGCACATTTGGCACTAAACCAGTCCTTCCTACCCTTAACTTTGGGTCTGTATACGGGTACATATTTTTTGACACCGGTGTTATAGGCTTCCATAAAGATATCATACTTTTCTTGTACTTTGTTTTTTCTCAGTAACTCATCCCATTCCACTTTCTTGTAAAACTTCCGAAGGTTTTCCATGTCTGTCTTAATATAGTTTAGCCTGTTTGATTTGTAAGATTCGTCCTCTTTAGTAACCTCCACTTCTGTATCAATCTCTATGGTTACATGATCACTCTTGCCCAGTGGACATCCATACCTTAGTTCATCCTTGATGTATATTCCTTTTGTTAGTACTAGGTCCAGTCTTGCCGGTTCATCGTCGCTTCTATATCTTGTATGTTCATTCACTCTTTGTATCATAAGATTCTCCATCATCAATCTTAGGAATCTATCTCCCCATGCGTTATCTCCACTATTACTCTCGAATATCTCCCAGTCAATCTCTTTACAATTGAAGTCACCAACTAGCATAACTTTTTTGTCTTCCTTTAGCATTTTGCTTAAACTCCGTATAGTGTCATTGATCACAGTGTCGTGCTCTTCCTTACACCAAGAGTTTGTTCTAGGTGGTACATATGTGGTTATAATTGTCAACCTTTCCTTGTTTTTGGTTTCCATATTTACTTTCGCAATTTCAGCTTTACCTTCTCCGTATTCTACCACTTTCACTGTTAACTCCTTTTGTGTCATTATCATCACTCCACCTCCCCCTTTGCCCATTCTATCTTTCCTCCATATATCATAGTTTTTATTTATCTCTAATTTAATAGCTTCGTTCAGTTTGGTTTCCGTTAAGCATACGATCATTGGTTCTTTCTCCTTTATGAAATCTTGCAGTTCCAATTTGCTAGTTATTAATCCATCTACATTTGTATACATCACTCTTAAACATTTACTCTTATCTATCTTTTCTAACTTTCGTTCTTCTTTATCCTCTCTCTTGTGTACCACTTTCTGACTTGGTCCCCTACTATTCTCCAAAAAAATATCTCCTTTTCTTCCACAGATCTTTCATTATTCTTCTCCTTCGCCTCTGCTAGTAGCTCGTTCCATTTCCTTCTTTCTTCTTCATTTCTATTTTTCTTTATGTATATATCCTTGCAATCTTCTGTTTCCTTTAATTTAGTTGTTCTGTACAAAATATCCTCAGCCGCCTTCTGTGATCTTAACTTTATTTTTATTGGCCTGGTCTTTCCTTCTGTGTAAGGACCCATCCTGTGGATTTCCTCCACCTCTTCCTGAATACTTTGTCGTTCGTCATCATTTAAATTTTTTTGTAGGTCCTTAATTGATTTCAATTCCTCTTTATCTCTATTAGGCTTATATGTGATCATCTTTTCCTTCAAACTGAATACTATCACACTCTTCTTCTTGTCTGCAACTTCCCTGACTAGTTCTTCATTTTTCTTTATTACCTTAACCACTTCGTTTTCTACATCTTCCTTATCTTCTTTCATTTGTTGCTCGATTACCTCTCTTAGATTCACGTTTGCTTTCTCACTCTCCACTTTCCAGGTCTTCATTTCACCCAATACCTCCTCCCTGACTCTTTTCTCCTCCTGGGTGACTAATTTCTTTAAACTTTCATTTTCCTTTATAACCTCTCCCAGTCCATCTTTCATCGACTTTTCATATTCTGCCACTTTTCCCTTCAACTCTTCATTCTCTCTGATCAGTTGCTTCTCCCGTTCCTCCAATCCCCGAACCCTAGCTTTAAGGTCTCTATGGAATTCCCTATTTTGGGATTCCTCCATCTCTGTTTTTTATCATTCCGATCCACTTGTCCAGTTTTCTTTCCAGCATTAACATTCGTTTTTAAATAGTTGTCTCTCGGCTGGCGAAGCCAGAGAATGCCCTATTTTGTTCAGTTTCAGTTGATGTGTGTGTGTGTGTGTGTGTGTGTGTGTGTGTGTGTGTGTGTGTGTGTGTGTGTGTGTGTGTGGATAAATGCCAGATGTCACTAACAGGGTAACATGTTTCTTGAAAATAATTGTAATAATCGATGTATTACATGCCCAGTACATTTCATAATGTCGAGTTTGATATGTGGGGGGTCCATTATACGACCATAAAAAAAAAAAGTAATGTGAATTTTAACGAAAAACTTGGTCATTAGTTTCTCAAAGGGCATACGCAGCTGAGGAATTTTTTTCAGTTTTTCATTTTTGACCGATTTTCTTCGTTCGCAACCGGCCGGCCCCCTTAAGCCTAACGCTGCTAAGACTGTTGGTGCGTGACTGGTGCAACACATCACTAGTGCTGTACATAATGCTTTCATCAAGGGGAACACTTACACACTGGCTCACTGAGCTTGCCTGAGTATACCGTTGTAATTACAGAGAAACTCAAAACTGTGAAACACTATACAAAGACCCGATGGGGAACTTGAAAACTGTGAATAACAATTCCCATCAACCACCTCTGCAATATCTAAACCATGAAATTTTACACAAAAAATATTACCTAAAGGGTAAACACACACACACACACACACCTAAGGAAGTGGTACAGAAGGGAAGAGGTGACAGCTTGAAGGTGGCACACACTAATGTGAACAGGTTAATATCATCAATGTTAGAAAAAGATTACCTGAGTAAGGAAAAAACAATGTCATGGGGATTATGGAAACCAAATTGACTGGTAGTATAGATGCATTTAACATGGGGGATAGTAAATATAATGTATGGATGAGAAATAGAGAAAATAAACAAGGAGGAGAAGTGATGCTATTGTTGAAAAAAGAATGGACAGTGGAGGGTGTCACCAATGGCGAAGGGGAAGCGGAGGTCTTAACCCATGCATTGCTAAACGCTTGCAGCGGGCGTTAGGCGGGGCGTTAAGCGTATTTGCTGGTGGCGCTAAACGCCCGCTGCGACCTCCACCCGCACTCAAATCTACCGCGTATGGGAGTGTTCCAACACTAATTCTCACAACACAGGATTGCCAATTGAGTGGATTCTTCACTAAATTTGGTGGAAGATAATATCAGCCCAGCGCGGCAAATGTACAGACGAGTAACTGGTGGATGTTCTTGCCCAATATAGCGGCATTTTTGCATAGCTCCACCTATCACCTGACTGATTCTTTGACCAAATAGTTGTAAATATTGCAGTTGGCAATACTCCCTTGCCAGAATCTGAAGAAAAAGTGTCCGCAGTTCCCTCAATATGGGTGATCATCATGCACGCACCGACGTAAGTGTTAACATTCAACACTCCCTGATCGTGCATGTACATTTGCAAGAGAGACATACGTAACCGGCTCCTATAGATCTGGACCTCCTCTTTCCAATGGAGTTTTTGGTTTTTAGTTGTGATGAATAGTTTTTGAGATACAGAGGTTAAAAGAGACCCCCCATTGGGATCCCCGAGCGCGCCTGAGGGGATAGTCTCGTTGCGAGCGCCTAGCAATGAAAGGGTTAAATGTGGGAATAAGACTGCAAAGGGGAGGATGCAGAAATATCGTAGTGGTGTATGCATCATGCCCCGAGAGCTCATTTTTCTATTTCCCATTTCCTACACGACCTCGGTGTGTATCGAGAAATTAATCAAGACAAGGTGAGGGTATTCACCGGCTGCCTGGGACTGAACCCGCGACCAGCGTGACAGGAGAGACACTCCTTACCGAGTCGGCCAAAGAGGAACCCCACTGGCTAAGTGGGTTATGGGAGGTTCGTTCATCAGGCATAGTCGCCGCACTACACAACTTCCACCTCTATGTAGATTAATTTCTGTGTGTTGAGACCTTTAGACTGTGACCCATTTTGGTGCACTATTTCACAATGTCCCCATAGAGACATACCTCCAACACTTCCCATTTTCTATTACCCTCGGAGCATGGGCCATCCTACCTGTTACCCCTTCGGGGAAACTCAACAGAACTGCAGGAGACGATGCCCCGAGAGCTCATTTTTCCATTTCCCATTTCCTGCACGCCCTCTGTGTGTATCGAAACACACGAGAAATTATTCAAGACCATGAGAGGGTATTCGGCAGCTGCCTGGGCTGGGATTGAACCCGCGACCAGCGTGACGGGAGAGCCACTCCTTACCGAGTCGGCCAAAGAGGAACCCCACTGGCTAAGTGGGTTATGGGAGGCTCGTTCATCAGGCATAGTCGCCGCACTACATATGTCCCTCCAAAAAACAATTCATGGACAGAAGAGTTGTACAAGAAGACGCTGGAGGACACATTGGATTGCCTAAGGAGATTGCTGGAGGAGAAGGATAAGATTCTGATAATGGGGGATTTTAATTGTAAGGAAGTGTCATGGGAAAACTGGTCAACGGAAGGAAGTGAAGCTTCATGGGGGAACAAGGTTTTGGAATTGGTTATAGATAACGTCCTCACACAGTGGGTGGAGGAAAATACAAGATTCAGAGGAGAATACGAGCCATCTAGATTGGACTTGATAATCACCAGGGAGCCGGATATCTTAGAGGAGATGAACTATAAGAGCCCTATAGGGAAGAGCGATCACGTACTTATCGAGTACATATTACGAGAAGGAGGTAAAATAATCAGGAATGAGGACTACAGGAAAGAATGATCCAACTTTAATAAGGCAAATTTTGAACAACTTTGGGAACATTTTGAGGCAGCACAATGGGATACTTTTTTTGAGGCTGATAATGTGGAGGAAAAATGGGCTATCTTTCTACGGATTTACAATGAAGGAGTGGAAAAGTGGGTACAAAGGATGAAAGAAGGCCGGAAATCAAGAGAAGAGTGGTACAATAGAAAGTGTGTAGACGCCAAGCAGGAAAAGGAGAAGGCATGGAACAAATGGAGAAAAAATAGGAGGATGGATCTATGGAATGAGTACAAAAGGAAGAGGAATGCTTATGTCAAAGTAGGAAGAGAAGAAAAAAGGAATTTTGAGAAAAATATTGTAGATAAGTGCAAAGACCAGCCAAAACTGTTTTATAAGTTCATAAATGGAAAGTTAAAAAATAGAGATGAGATTCAGAAAGTTAAAGTTAATGGTGAAACTTTTGATAGTATAAGTGAAATAGTAGAAGTGATGAATAATTGTTTGCAAACAGTGTTCACGAGGGAGAGTGAGTTTGAAGGTGTAGATGCAGTGCCGGGGAACAGAGTGGGTCTGGAGAGAATACAAACATCAGCAGATGAAGTTAGGAAATTATTGGAAGAACTGGATGCGAGGAAATCAGCAGGACCAGATGGTATATCAAATTGGGTGCTAGAAGAGTGTAACCAACAAACAGCTGGAAAGTTGAGCAACTTGATTTTTGTCTCACTATCACAAGGGAAGGTATCAAGAGACTGGAAGAGGGCTAACATCGTCCCAATACATAAAGGAGGAAGTAAGGAAGACCCGTTGAACTATAGGTCAGTGTCATTAACAAGTGTAATAGCAAAGATGTGTGAGAAAATTATAAAAAACAGATGGGTGGAGTATTTAGAAGAAAACAGTATATTAACAAATAGCCAATTCGGATTCAGAGGAGGACGGTCTTGTGTAACTATAGTCGGTCCAAATTAGCTTGGCCAATTTGCACCGAGAGGCCCCTCCCCCATTCTGGCTAAGCTCCGCCCCCTTTCACCTGATTGGCTGTTGATGACATCATAGACTGTATCAAAGACACGTACCAAATATATAATATTATGATTGAGATAATCTAGCTTCTTTCATGATTAAAAAATATTCAAAACTTAATTGAATAACGACACTCTACTTAAACAATCAATGGCATCACCTAAGAAACAAAGTATAATCATAATACAGGTAACTCTCGATTTACGCGAGTATTGTGTCCTTTAAGAGGTTGCGCATATCAAAAACAATGTAAATCAAACAAGAAGTTGGTTTCTGTTGAAAAATAAATATTCACTTCATTCAGTAGAGAGAGAGAGAGAGAATATCCATATCACCGAGATATCCACTCAGGCACTCAGTCTCAGCCTCACTCGTGTGAGGAAGAAATGAGGGACACCATGAGCGACTGGCTAGTATTGGTACCGGTACCGAGCAGTCTGATACCGGTACTGTACAATATAGCTGGTACCGTTAGTACCAGTACTGGTACCGGTACCTGCCCACCCCTATTGTTGAGTAGCGTGGCAGCGTGGGTACTGTATTGTTGTACAGCTGTGTGGCCGCAGCGCCGTGAGTCCAGTTGCGTGAGACATATGGTGGCCATTCCATAAAATATTGCGTATAAGTGGAAAAAAACGTGTAAATTAAACATTTATTTGGATTTCGGACCCTGCGTTATTTAAAAACGCGTAAACCAAACTCGCGTAAATCGAGAGTTACCTGTACTGCAAGTTTTCAAGGGAGAACGGGCCCTGCAAAACGAGCACTGAAGGCGATGATAGTAGGCTATCTATAAAGTAATGCACACTTTCCGTCATTATTTCCTACATAGCTCATCCACATAGGCATACCAAATATAATCACATAAAAAATATATTCTACAGTAGCTTCATACAAGTAGGAATCATTGTATTGAGGAATAAGTTTCATATCTGTGGCTGTTGCGCTGAGCGTACATACGTAGCCTACCAGTCGCTCCAAGCCCCAGATACATATCTTATTCCCAGAGCTGGGCACTTCCGATCATCAGTCCGATCGTCCGATCTTCCGATCTGATCGGAACAGCAATTGGCGATTGGAATGCAAAGATTGGATCATCTTTGTAAAAGGCAATCAGACTGTGGAGATCGGAACTTCACAAACTAACTTCCGATCACCGATCACAGAAAAGAAAGTGGTCAACGTTGTCATGGCAACTGTGGACTTCTTACAATTATTTTTATACACGTTGC
Source organism: Eriocheir sinensis (assembly GCF_024679095.1). Classification (NCBI taxonomy): domain Eukaryota; kingdom Metazoa; phylum Arthropoda; class Malacostraca; order Decapoda; family Varunidae; genus Eriocheir; species Eriocheir sinensis. The sequence goes on along the minus strand of NW_026112325.1, from coordinate 44,493 downwards.
TAAACAGTTACTTCAATAAGCGTCTTTATTTATAAAATTAAGTGATAATTATTGATCGTTAATTTATTTAATCCTGGTAAGGTATCGTGAACGAGACGCACAGGCGCAAAGTCGCTTTATTTGCTTGGCGGGACTTGTTACACGACGCCATGACAGCGTGGTGTGGGCTGCAGTAGTGGGCTTCCGCTCACTCCAGTAACCGAGTAGCCTGCCCCAGTTGTCAGTTATGCATTTTCTGCTGCAGTGTTACGTACCACCCTTTAATGGCAGGTGGCAGTTCCTTTTCGGAAAACCAACAAGACCTAAGCTAAAAGGGGGGGCTTCGCCCTGCCTTGACTCCCCCACCTTCTTAACCGGGGGGAGGGCTTTGCCTTCCCTCGACACCCTCCCACCCACCCGTCGGGCTCTTCCCACAGCAAGAGGAGGAGGAGGAGGAGGAAGGAGGTCTCGCGAGACAGCGCAACATGCCGCCCAGACCACGGCACCAAACTACCGCCCCATACCCCTGTAACGGTCCGAATGTGAGTGAACGAGAATGTGAGTAAGTCAGTGAGTAACAGTAACAGAGTGAGTAAGTGTGAGTGCATGAATGAACGAGAGAATGTGAGTAAGTCGGTGAGTGACAGAGTGAGTAAGTGTGAGCAAGTGGGAGCGTGAGTGAGTGAGAGTGAATGGGTAGCTGAGGAATGTAAGTGCGTAAAAGGTTATGAGAAGATAACACGGCGAGCGAATGAGCGAATATATGAACAAGAGTTACTGAAATCCCTCATCTCAAAGCCTCGAGCCCCTCCAAGAAACCAATAACTAGTTAGTTAGATAGGTAGGGGTTTGATTGTAAAAGAATGTTCCGGAAGGGAGAGAGAGTCAGTAATGCAGGGTTAAAAGATCACGTGATGGAGGGGAGAAGCTGATGAGTAAGCGAGGAGGAGGAGGAAGAGGGCCAGAAGCTGGAGAGCAGAGAGGAGACAAGCACCACTGCAGCAAGCCAGAAGCTTGGGAGACGAACACCCCACCCACGGCCTTCTGTGTGAGGCGGGCTAGTCAGGAGATGAGCAGCAGTCCTAGCAAGGAAAGGCAGCGAGTTGGAGTTGAGTGAGAGAGGTGTCCATCTCTCCACTCAGCCCCCCCCGAAAAACCACCCACGGCCTGCGGGGTGAGACGGACTACAGGATGGGAACTTGTATGGCGGGGTAACCTGCCCCTCGACTGTCCTGGAGGCCGAAATACCACTGCCCCAAGCTGCTCCCTACATCAAAGGGCGCCCGCCTCTTCACACCACCCGAGCCGCTCCATCTCCACATCAAGCGGCGCCCGTCTGTCCATCACCAAGACCGCCCATTCCCATCGTGAACGTCCCCTGCCGAGCCCGACACTCACGCCAGCTCCTCCTTCTCCGCATCCAGCAACTAGAGCTAAGCATTCTGTGTATTCCCCAAATCTCCCTTGTGAGGGTAGCTAGCTAGATTAGAGGCCTACAGCCTGTCAGTCATTTTTTTGTCTTATTTTTATTAGTACTCCGCTAACCTTTGCAAAAAGAAGCCAAATACATATTTATATATAACCTTACTGAGTGTTATCATTTGGAGCCTGTTTTGCTGCTCATTTGAGATTACTGAACCATACACACATCCCCCCCCCCCATAGTACATTATCACCATCCAGTTTCTTAATGCTGTCTCAAAAAGTGGTTCCCACGGAAATCCTCCCACCTTCCATAATTAACCACATAAGTAACGCCCTTCTGGTCACAAACTTCGGAATGAGTGTTCACTTGTCCTGAGGCCTTAACATCCGGGACCAGCGCTCAACAACTACCACGCTACCACATACCATCACCACCATAGTGGTTGTCATAAAAAGGGATGTAGCTTTAATTTATTATTTATTATTTTCTCTTTTCCACGCTACACCCCTCCCATCCAAGAACTTATCTAACCTCTTCTTGAATGTATCTATCATGTTGGCGCTCACCACATGACTTCTACGTCTGTTCCACTCATCCACCACTGTTGGTAAATCAATTCTTGCCTATGTCTTTGTTGAACCTGAACTTATCCAACTTACGCCCATTGCTACATGTCCTACCCGGTGTGGTGTCATCTGCCATCCACGTATCCTAAGACATCCCATCCAATCTACGCATGCGCGTTTTTTTGTTTACAAACAAAGGGTGGATGAATTGTGACACGATACCGTGTCTTTGTCGACTGCCTATCGCGATATGTCCCACCTGAGTTTTTTTTTAATCTTTTTAAAAGTAAATGTTGATGTATGTTTTGAATATGAAAATTGCTTGAAATATTAAAGTTTCTTCCTGCACCCTTTGTATGTCAGTAATTGAGGTAAATGAGGTATGTCGGCAAATGTGATAAATGAGGTAACCTGCTTCCCTTGTATGTTGGTAAATGTGATAAATGAGGTAACCTGCTTCCCTTGTATGTCGGTAAATGTGATAAATGAGATAACCTGCTTCCCTTGTATGTCGGTAAATGTGATAAATGAGGTAACCTGCTTCCTTGTATGTCGGTAAATGTGATAAATGAGATAACCTGCACCCCTTGTATGTCGGTAAATGTGATAAATGAGGTAACCTGCTTCCCTTGTATGTCGGTAAATGTGATAAATGAGATAACCTGCACCCCTTGTATGTCGGTAAATGTGATAATTGAGATAACCTGCACCACTTGTATGTCGGTAAATGTGATAATTGAGATAACCTGCACCACTTGTATGTCGGTAAATGTGATAATTGAGATAACCTGCACCACTTGTATGTCGGTAAATGTGATAATTGAGATAACCTGCACCCCTTGTATGTCGGTAAATGTGATAATTGAGATAACCTGCACCACTTGTATGTTGGTAAATGTGATAATTGAGATAACCAACACAACTTGTATGTTGGTAAATGTGATAAATGAGATAACCTGCACCCCTTGTATGTCGATATATGTGATAAATGAGATAACCTGCACCCCTTGTATGTCAGTAAATGTGATAAATGAGATAACCTGCACCCCTTGTATGTCGATATATGTGATAAATGAGATAACCTGCACCCCTTGTATGTCAGTAAATGTTATAAATGAGATAACCTGCACCCCTTGTATGTCGATATATGTGATAAATGAGATAACCTGCACCCCTTGTATGTCGGTAAATGTTATAAATGAGATAACCTGCACCCCTTGTATGTCGGTAAATGTTATAAATGAGATAACCTGCACCCCTTGTATGTCGGTAAATGTGATAAATGAGATAACCTACACCCCTTGTATGTCGGTAAATGTGATAAATGAGATAACCTACACCCCTTGTATGTCGGTAAATGTTATAAATGAGATAACCTACACCCCTTGTATGTCGGTAAATGTGATAAATGAGATAACCTACACCCCTTGTTTGTCGGTAAATGTGATAAATGAGATAACCCACACTCTCTTCTGATTGATGGTCATGTTTCTCAGATTATGTCCATTTAATGGTAGGCTATCTGAATTATGTGGTCCATGTCATTTTTTAATTTGGTCATTTTCCCATAAAATCTGCCATGCTATCTTGCCACCATCTTGCCTGGACAAACTACGATATCAACACTGTGTTTGTAAACATCGGGTTCCACGCATGCACAGATCAGGATAGGATGTCTTAGGATACTTGGATGGCAGATGACACAACACTGCTTATAATCTTATCTTATCTTATCTTGTAACTAATTTATTTAGGACCAATATCTTTTATTAAGAAAGCTATTTAATCAGGAAGGATAGGAGATTAATGATCATTATCGCTCGTTTATTATAGAATAGTAAAAAATATTTCCTAGATATCGACGATAAAATATTAAAAAAGTTGAAAAATGTTTGTCAAAAATCTAAATCAGCTTCAAACAAAAGTTAAAATAGTGATCATAATTCCTTTTTCAAACTTTCAGAAATTGAATAAAAAGAGTAGACTTATGTTATAGAAGGATATCAATGTATTATTATTATTATTTAATATCACCACGAATTAGGCATACAATTGTCAATGGAAAAAACCCACAACAGATAGATCACGCCACCTTATAGGAATGTCGTCCGTCAGTGTTTACCGTTTCAGTTTGTATACAAAGCATTTCATCAAGCTTAGAGGTCACCTTGACATATGTTACTAATTGTAACTTCATTATTTTCCAATCTATAACTCGTCACTCCTTCACGAGAGTCCGACTGACACACACCTGCAGTCTCTCTCGCTCAGGCGCTCCTGTACATATAGGCTTAGGTATATACTCGCCTTAAGGAAGCTGAGTCTTAATCAACGCCTTTACACGCCCCCCGTACACCGTTACATTTAAATAAATGCCTAAAATAAGAAGATAGCATTTCTCCTTTACCATGTCCTGTATACCAAAAGAAAGAGGAAAAATAAAGATATTTATAAGCAAATAATGAGGTTATTACTTATTTCAAATTATTACTTAAGGAATGCCTAAAATAGGTGTTTCTTGTAATTATTATTTTTTAAAAATTAATAATTATTTTAAGTTTTAATGATCGGATGATCGGAATGGTGATCGGAACAGCAGTACTTAAAAATTGATCGGATGATCGGAATCGGATCAGTTGCCCAAACTGATCGGATGATCGGGGATCAGAACAGCAAAAAAGTGATCGGTGCCCACCAATGCTTATTCCTCAACACAATGATTCCTACCTGTATTCAGTTATTATAGAGTATATTTTTTTATGTGATTATATTTGGTATGCCTATGTGAAAGAGCTATGTAGGAAATAATGACAGAAAGTGTGCATTACTTTAAACGTAGCCTACTATCATCGCCTTCAGTGCTCGTTTTGCCGGGCCCGTTCTCCCTTGAAAACTAGCAGTATTATGATTGTACTTTGTTTAAGTGATGTCATTGATTGTTTAAGTAGTGTTGTTATTCACTTAAGTTTCAAATAGTTTTTAATCATGAAAGAAGCTAGATTATCTCAATCATATATATTTGGTACGTGTCTTTGATACAATCTATGATGTCATCAACAGCCAATCAGGTGAAAGGGGGATGAAGCTTAGCCAGAATGGGGGAGGGGCCTCTCGGTGCAAATTGGCCAAGCTAATTTGGACTGACTATAATCTGATCAGCTTCTATTCAAGAGTAATTGATATAATACAAGAAAGAGACAGTTGGGCAGATGTGTGTATCCGGATTTAAAGAAGGTGTTTGATAAAGTACCACACAAGCGATTAACATGGAAACTTAATCATGTTGGAGGTCTGGGTGTTTCAATATTGGATTGGATTGTGGACTTTTTGACGAAGAGAGAAATGAGAACAGTAATCAGGAATAATAAATCAAGCTGGATGGAAGTGACGAGTGGAGTCCCCCAAGGATTGGTGTTGGCTCCGATTATGTTTGTAACTTATATTAATGGCATGACAGAAGGGGTGACAAGCTATATGAATATGTTTGCTGATGATGCTGAAATAATGAGGAGGGTGGCTAATGAAGAAGACTGTGTAGCCCTGAGCCAAGTTCTCGATAGAATAAGTGAATGGTCACGCAAATGGGAAATGACATTCAATACAGAGAAGTGTAGCGTGATGGAGTTTGGTAAGAGCAGTAGACGAATATTGGGGAACTACTCTCTGAGTAATGAAAGAACCATGAAAAAAACTGAAGAAAAAGATCTGGGAGTGATCGTAACAGACAAGTTATCCTTTGGAAAACATATAGACCAGATAACTGGGGAAACATACAATCTTCTTAGAAACATAAAAGCAGCGTTTACATATTTAGATGAAGAAATGGTGAAGAAACTAACCACATCGATGATACGTCCAAGACTGGAATATGCAACATTAGTGTGGTCACCTAGATTGAAGAAAGAAATTAGAAAGTTGGAAAGAATACAAAGAGCAGCGACTAAATTACCGGAAACTCTGAGAGAACGTACTTATGAAGAAAGACTGGAGAAATTGGGACTAACAACACTGGAGAGCAGAAGAGAGAGGGGGACCTAATAGCATTGTACAGGATACAAGAGGGATTGGAGAAATTGGACAGGGAAGACCTAGTGGTACGTGACAGAAGTGTGACAAGAGGCAATGGTAAGAAATTGAAGAAGAGCGACTGTAGGAGAGACATCAAGAAATAGTTTTCCATACAGAAGCATAACAACATGGAACGGACTTGACGAGGAGACTGTGTGCAAAAACGATTCATGAATTTAAAGCCAAACTGGATAATAAGCGTTATGGAGACGGGACAGCACGAGCCTAGTACGGCTCTTTTCCTGTATTTCACAACTAGGTAAATACAACTAGGTAAATACACACACACACACACACACACACACACACACACACACACACTAAGATGGTACCGGAACTTAGGGATCGGACTTACGAGGGGAGACTCAATAGCATGGGGCTCACAACCCTGGAGAGAAGAAGATAAAGAGGAGACCTGATAGTGGTGTACAGGGTGGTGAGCGGGGTGGAGAATCTGGACAGAGAGGACCTGTGTGTGTGGGGTGAGAGAGAAACGAGAGGACATGGAAAGAAGTTGAGGGCGACCATGTGTAGGCGAGATGTGAAAAAGTTTAGCTTCCCAAACAGAAGCATTGAGCTATGGAATGGACTGGAGGAGGAGGTGGTTTGTGCAAGAAACATTCATGATTTTAAGGAAAAGTTGGATAAGAGTGGATATGGAGACGGGACAGCGCGAGCATAGCTCTTTTCCTATATGTCACAACTAGGTAAATACACACACATTGACATATGAAGAAAGATTAAAGGAGATGGACCTGCCAACACTGGAACAAAGAAGAGAAAGGGGAGACCTAATACTAATTTATAAATTATAGAGCAAAATGTAAGATGTAGAAAATGAGGAGTTACTACTAAAGGAAGGAATAAACACCAGGAGCACAAGAGGACATAGTAAAAAATTGAGGAAAGGAAGATGCTTGAGAGATATAAAGAAATACAGCTTCCCGCAAAGAAATATAGAGGTTTGGAGCAGACTAAGTGAGGATGTAGTAACGGTGAAGAGTGTGCAAAACTTTAACCCATAGACGTTGGGCTAGAGGACTATTGTCGTCCTCACCGTGCAGGCGGTGTTGATAAATTTTGGAAAAAATAGGTGTTTTTCATCAATGCCCTGTGTGGTAATTTCAAACGAAAACATAATAATTTATACTATTTTCTCACCGCCAATCCTTCCTCTCCACGATTAAATAAATTGGAAGTGTTTAGGTGCAGCACGGCAGAGATATCATGTTGGGAAGAGGTGCTATTTTTGGCCAAGCCGAGTGCACTTGTTCGTGCTGGTGCTGTTGACCTGGACCTGGGTCACCTACCTCACCCCGCGCCACCACACAGCATGCATCCTCTCCTCCCAACGCGATTATTCATATTAGGCTTCATACTACGCATGTTTGATGCTCATAAAAATAACTCCTTTTGAGAGTAATAGATATGACAATGAGGAAGTGGTTCATAGGGTCGAGAGGAAGGAGGGAACGAAACTAACAGAAAAGGAGGATGGATGGAAAGTGTCATATACGTCCGAATATTAATAGAATGGTTTCATCAAGGATAGAGTTTAACAACTATTTGAGAGACAGAGAACCTGATATTGTGGGGCTGACAGAAACTAAGTTGTGTGACCCAATTGAGGTGGTGGGGATTGGAGAAGGTGCATATAATTTATGGAGGAGAGACAGAAAGAGAAAACAGGGAGGAGGTGTGATGTTGATGGTAAAGAAAGGCATTAGGGTGGAGGAGGTGATTGAGGGTGAAGGCTTGGCAGAGGTGCTGAAAGTGAAAATTGTGGGTGCTGAAGGAAGAAGAAGGCAGTATGTAGTAGGGTATGTGCCACCAAGAGCCAAAGCATGGAAGGCCCGAGGATATGAACAAATGATACAAGACACAGTGAGTTCCCTGGTTGGAATATTGAATGTGAGAGAATAATTATAATGGGTGATTTCAACTGCAAAGAGGTAGAATGGGAGGATTGGCGAACGCAGGGAGCAGAAGAGTCGTGGGGAGGAAGACTCCTGCAATTGGCAATGGATCATGTGCTGACTCAGTGGATTGAGGAAAATACTATATTCTGGAAAGGAGGCGAGGCATCAAGACTTGACCTGGTATTTAGCAAGGAACCGGAAATAATAGAAAATATTAAAGTAGATTGTTCAATAGCAAAGAGCGACCATGTGGTTGTGGAATTTGAAGTAACAGAAAAGAGAACGATTGACCGAAAAGAGGATTACAAAATTGGGAGAAGCAACTACTGTAAGGCAGGCTTTGTTAGCATGAGAACCTTTTTTGAAAATGCAAATTGGAGTGGGCTGTACAAAGCAAAGAGTACACAAGATAAGTGGGAAGAGTTTTTAAAGCTATACAAGGAAGCCAAAAATACATACAGTATGTCCCCAAGGTCACCAAAAGGGATGTTGGTAAAAAGGAGTGATTTAACAAAAGATGCGAGGCAGCTAGAACATGGGCGTCCGCAGAAAAAAATGCAGGGGGGGGCAATGTTGTCCTGACTCCTGAGATTGCTGTCCTGGGGAGGGTCTGAGGGAGGGTGTCCCTCCCCGTTGGAAAAAATTTTGCTCCCAGGAAAGAGCTTAGATGCAAAATGGTGGCACTTTTTCATCTGACAGAGTAGCTCAGTTACATTTTCTCCGGTAGAGAAAATTGAAGAAAAACAAATATTTCGGAAAAATTATTTTACAACAACTACATTATTCTATCAATTAAGAATTAACTCTACATGAACCAATCAGACTGGGAGATGTTCAGAGCTCAGGCATGTCTGATACAAACAGGCATCGACATAGAAGTAACAGAGTCTGTTCTTTCATTTTATTCCAGTTCCTGTTCCGAGAGTAATAACCTGGCCTAGCTGAATGAACTGTTGAGTAATCTTTGTTTTTTTATTCATTTTGCATTTTCCAAATTTTTTTTTTTTAAAAAATTTTGTGTTCGAGGAGTAGTAATATTAACTGACTGAAAACTAACTGAGAATGTTTATGTTCTTTATTTTTTTTTTTTTTTTGGTTTTTATTTTTTTTTTTTTTTTTATTTTCCAGGGGGGGGCAAATGCCCCCCCTTGCCCCCCCCTGCGGATGCCCATGAGCTAGAAAGAGAAAGGAGGAAGCTTGGAAGGAATGGAGGAGACGAGAAGAATCAACTCGTGGAACGATTTCAAACAAGCAAGGAATGAATATACAAAAATTAGAAGAGAAGAAAAATGGAAATATGAAAAAGATATAATAGATAAGATCAGACAACTTTATTGTCACATTGAATACGAAATACAACATGAAATTTGTTTTGGCATTGAGCTCATCCATACGCTAAAAATACATATTTTGCATTAAAGATACTGAAAACAGAACATTATTCACAATATCATACCAGTCATTACCTTTATACACTTAACTAGGTTGTATTTATTTACACAGGTAAATCCTTAGATGGTTGTAGTTTTATACTCTTTGGAACAGAAGAATTTTTAAACCTACTTGTGTGTTGCATAGGGAGTGCTAATCTCCTGCCTGATCTAAGAAAGGTATAGTGACAGTTCAGTGGGTGATTTATATTGCAGAGACCAACCCAAACTATTCTATAGACATGTGAACGGCAAATTAAAGAAGAGAGAAACAATCGATAAACTGAAAATGGATGGAACTACATATGAGGACCCAGCAGAGATGGCAGAAGTGATGAACAATAGCTTTCATAGAGTTTTCACATAAGAAGACGAATTCGTACAACCACCGGGCTGGGAAAGAGGAAGGGTTATGCAGGAGATACAGTTAACGGTGCAGGAGGTCAAGGAAAGCTTGAACAAGCTGGATGTAAGAAAAGCGACGGGGCCAGATGGAGTATCAGGGTGGATCCTGAAAGAATGTAGTGAGCAACTTGCAGAGAAACTGCACTCCATAATGAGTGCCTCCCAGAGTGAAGGAAGGGTACCACAGGATTGGAAGAGAGCAAACATAGTACCAATTGTTAAGGGAGGAAGGAGAGAGGACCCATTAAATTACAGACCAGTATCACTCACTAGTGTGGTTGCAAAGATATGTGAGAGGATGGTTAAAAACAGGTGGTCGGATTTTTTAGAAAGGGAGAGAATTATCTCGAATTGCCAGTTTGGATTCAGGAGAGGGAGATCGTGTGTCACCAACTTGTTATGTTATTACTCAAGGGTGACAGATTTATTACAAGAGAGAGAAGGCTGGGGGGATGGAGTGTACCTGGATTTCAAAAAGGCATTCAACAAAGTACCGCACAGAAGACTAATTTGGCAAATTAAAAATAGGGGTGGAGTGGGTGATGGACTGATTAAGTGGCTGGAGGACTTCCTAACTAACAGGGAAATGAGGACAATAATCAGGGACAAGGTTTCCAACTGGTGCCCTGTGATGAATGGGGTCCCACAAGGTTCGGTGCTGGCACCAATAATGTTTGCTGTTTATATAAATGATATGGTGGACGGAGTGACCAGCTATGTGAGTTTGTTTGCAGATGATGCAAAGCTATTGAGACGAGTGAATGATGTGAAGGACTGTGAGGCATTGCAGAGGGACCTGGATATAATATGGAGTGGAGTGGTACATGGCAGATGGAATTCAACCTTGGAAAATGTAAAAAAATGGAGTTTGGTAAGAGTGGTAGAAGATGTGAATATGATTATAAGATGGGAAGTGAGATAATATGCAGAGGAATGGAAGAAAAAGATTTGGGAGTGACTGTCTCAGAGAATATGTCACCGGACAAACACATCAACAGGATAACGGGACAAACTATGAATTTGCTGAGGAACATAAGGATGGCATTTGTGTATATGGACAAAGAGATGATGAAGAATATAATAGTTACAATGATAAGGCCAAGGTTGGAGTATGCAGCAGTGGTCTGGTCTCCTCACAAAAAGAACATAAGAAAGCTGGAAAGAGTGCAGAGAGTGGCAACTAAGATGGTACCAGAGCTTAGTGATCGGACGTATGAGGAGACTCAATAGCATGGGGCTCACAACCCTAGAGAGAAGAGAAAGAGGAGACCTGATAGCAGTGTAGAGTGGAGCATTTGGACAGAGGACCTGTGTGTGTGTGTGTGTGTGTGTGTGTGGAATGAGAGAGAAATGAGAAGACATGGAAAGAAGTTGAGGGCGACTACATGTAGGAGAGATGTGAAAAAGTTTAGCTTCCCAAACAGAAGCACTGAGCTATGGAATAGACTGGAGGAGGAGGTGGTTTGTGCAAGAAACATTCATGATTTTAAGGAAAAATTGGATAAGAGTGGATATGGAGACGGGACGGCGCGAGCGTAGCTCTTTTCCCGTATGTCACAACTAGGTAAATATACACACGCGTCACACACACACACACACACACACACACAATCCATCCTACATAACACTCACCAAAACATCCATGAGGAGCTTGATGGACAGGATTATTGGGCCCGTCACTGCCGCCACCACCATCGCCAACACTCCTGTGGAAATTATTCCAAGCATAGTAAAGTTGTGTGTGTATGGCAATGGGTAAATTACCATGACTTATGGTAAAAGTGTATCATGCATCTATAACCCTAGAACACTAACCTTAGAAAAAGTCACACCACTACTAACCATGGGTACATCATACCCGATTTTGAAAAAAAAAAAAAAAAAAAAATTAAATGTAAAGTTTTAATGGAATAAAGTTACATGAAGGGACTTCAAACTTTGTATCTTGACTTAACATTAAGAAGAACTGAAAAACGTATTGTTTTGGTATGAAAATCAGGTACTGAAAAATGTTACTAAAAATAGGAAAAATGTTCAAAAATTTCAAAAAAAAAATTTCATAAAAAAAATTATCATCCGATGGCTTCCAAACTTCTTGTATGACCTCCCAGGTCCTGTGATCCACTGCACAGGTGATCACTAAAAAAGTACGTAAACAATATCCTAGGGCAGTGGTTCCCAACCTTTTCTAGTTTGCGGCACCCTTGGCAAGCCTTTCAAAACTTCCCGGCACCCTTATAAGGAAATACATATTTAAAATCTCCGTTGTTTTTTTATTATATATATTTTTTTCATTTCGACATTTTGCATCGATGTAACAACACCTTATACATAGATATGAAAATTTTCTTTACACTGATCCTGCTATTACAAAAAATGGTATTATAATACAAATATGTAATTGTGACAAGTTTTACAGTAGTTGCACAATGTATTCAAGTACATCAAGTACATACCAGGTATGTATTGCTAACGAGCTGAGGGAGGAGGATATGTCATACCTTCTGCTTCCTTTGCGTCACCAATCAGTACTGAGACATTCTGGGCTCTGGCCAGTGGCGACTCGCTGTGCGCCCTGCCCTGTACGTGTGTCATACGCGTCAGTCTACAACCCTCACTCCCCTCCCTCCCTCCCACTCTCCCGCCAAGCTGTTCTCTCCAGTGTCCGTACAATTATTACACAGCAAAATCATATAATTAGTATTGTTCTCCTGGATTGTAATTTTCCATAAGTACAAATTATTATACAAATTCAATGAAAAGTAGCTAAGTTGAAAATTCGATCGCTAAATTGTGCAGCAGCAGCAGAAGCAGAGAGAGTGAAGTTAATGCAATTTTTTCCCCTGAATTTTGGCGGCACCCTCAAAAGATCTCACGGCACCCCTTGGTGCCGCGGCACACCGGTTGGGAATCACTGTCCTAGGGACATGTACAACACCCTGTATCACCAACCATGGGTATGCCGCACCCGAATGTAGGCCTACAACAAAGGTGAGCAGAGAGAGCGAGACAACGTGACCTTCCCCTACACTGTCAAGCGGGCACATGAAGCTACTGAGGAGGTGGGTACCCTCAGAGCACCGGAACCATACACAATGGCAATGACGTCATTCGCTTCGGGTACCTCATACCCATGGTTAGCGTTCTAGGGTTAAGCACCGTGCCTTTATTATGATGTGGCAACTAATCGGGCTTAGAGTAGAGGAGTCAGGCAGAGGCTGGAGTCAACATCATCTCCGCTGGTCTTCTCTGATTCAAGTTTTAGCAAAAGTTTTTCACTCGTGATAATTTGTCCTGCCTCAAGCAGTGTTTAGAATGTACACATGTAATGCGGGGAAAACCAAAACAATTGATCATCTTAAATATTTAAGGTATTAACTGTGAATCATGTGATGGTGCGGCGCAGGGCAGACATTCAGACAGACAGACGAACCAGTGGTGGGTCAGCATCGCGTGATTCTGACTCATCGTGAAGGTGCCGAATGATTGTTAGTTAGTTTTTTTTCTTTTTTATCACGGGAAACGAAGGGAAAGAATTTTTCACCTAAGTCACGTGGGAGAGAGGAACAGCTGTCTCTGAACTCCTTCTGAGTTAGCGGAACAGGCCAAGTATCTGTAACTACAACCACTGGTAGTATGCTAGTGTAGCGTGGAAAAATAGAGAAAAAAAAAAAAAAAATTAAATTAAATAAATAAATGAAAGCTACATCCCTTTTTATGACAACCACTAGGGTAGTGAATGGTATGTGGTAGCGTGGTAGTTGTCGAGCGCTGGTCCCGAATGTTAAGGCCTCAGGACAAGTGAACACTCGTTCCGAAGTTTGTGACCAGAAGGGCGTTACTTGTGTGGTTAATTATGGAGGGTGGGAGGATTTCCGTGGGAACCACTTTTGAGACAGCATTAAGAAACTGGATGGTGATAATGTACTATGGAGGGGATGTGTGTATGGTTCAGTAATTTCCAATGAGCAGCAAAACAGGCTCCAAATGATAACACTCAGTAAGGTTATATATAAATATGTATTTGGTTTACTTTAAAGGTTAGCGGAGTGCTAATAAAAATATGAAAAAAAAAATGAATGACCGACAGGCTGTAGGCCTCTAAACTAGCTAACTACCGGCACAAGGGAGATTTGGGGAATACACAGAATGCTTAGCTCTGTAGTTGCTGGATGCGGAGGAGGAGGAGCTGGCGTGAGTGTCGGGCTCGGCAGAGGACGTCCACGATGGGAATGGGCGGTCCTGGTGCTGGACAGACGGGCGCCGCTTGATGTAGAGATGGAGCGACTCGGGTGGTATGAAGAGGCGGGCGCCCTTTGATGTAGGGAGCAGCTTGGGGCAGTGGTATTTCGGCCCCCAGGACAGTCGAGGGGCAGGTTACCCCGCCATACAAGTTCCCATCCTGTAGTCCGTCTCACCCCGCAGGCCGTGGGTGATTTTTCGAGTGGAGAGGTGGACACCGCTCTCAACTCCAACTCCAACTCGCTGCCTTTCCTTGCTAGGGCTGCCGCACGTCTCCTGCTAGCCCGCCTCACACAGCAGGCCGTGGGCGGTGTGTGCGTCCTCCAAGCTTCTGGCTTTCTGCAGTGGTGCTTGCCTCCTCAAGTCTACCCCGCTTCTGGTTGCTTCCTCCTCCTCCTCGCTTACTCATCAGCTTCTCTCCTCCATCACGTGATCTTTTAACCCCGCATTACTGACTCTCTCTCCCTTCCGGAACATTCTTTTACAATCAAACCCCTACCTATCTAACTAACTAGTTATTGGTCTCTTGGAGGGGTTCGAGGCTTTGAGATGAGGGATTTCAGTAACTCGTTCATATATTCGCTCATTCGCTCGCCGTGTTATCTTCTCATAACCTTTTACGCACTTACATTCCTCAGCTACCCATTCACTCTTTCACTCATTCACTCATTCACTCTCCCACTCGCTCACACTTACTCACTGTCACTCACCGACTTACTCACATTCTCTCGTTCATTCATGCACTCGCTTACACTTACTCACTCTGTTACTCACTGACTTACTCACATTCTCGTTCACTCACATTCGGACCGTTACACTAGGTTAGCCGGCGGCCACGCCAAGGGGGGGAGGAGGAGGCAAGTAGGGAAGGCGTTGAGAGCCGCCTGTCAGACAAGCTCTGGCCTCTTCCTACGCAGGTATGTGTGAAATTAACTCCTACGGACAGTGATTATTTAGTGTGTTACAATGTTATTATTATACCTATAACGGTAACTGAGTCGAGCTCTCGCCTCTCCTCACGCAGGTCCCCTACTGACTGGCGGCTACCCCCTTGTTGTGTATGAATGTCTCATCCCATGATTAAGTCAGTAATAGAAAAGGAGAAATTTTTAGTGTCATTTGTATAGTCCAATGTTTGTGTGGATTCATGACCACCTTCTTGGTGTCTTGAACCCCACGACTGCCTTGCTTCCATGATCATTCCTGTGAACACATATCGCTGGTAGGAAACATTTTTCTGTAATAATTATGTATCATTAAACCCTGATTAGGGTAGCTTGTTATTTAGCAACGGTTAGGTGTTTAAGCTATGGCCAGTGTACCATATGTATCTACTATATAGTTGTAATAGTCTGAAGAGATGAGTGAGCCCTTTAAGGTGAATAGGAGTGATGAGTGATAATTATTAATTAGGATTGTTACTTAACTTCAGTAAGCTCACTACCATTACCAACAGAATAATGAGTTGTCATAATATTGTTACTTAACTTCAGTAAGCTCACTACCATTACCAACAGAATAATGAGTTGTCATAATATTGTTACTTAACTTCAGTAAGCTCACTACCATTACCAACTGAATGATGAGTTGTCATAATATTGTTACTTAACTTCCATAAGCTCGCTATCATTATATACCAACATAATGTGAATAAACCTCATAATTTAACCTTTGTGTTGCGTCACCCTAACAACTATGTAGCTCACTTGATAGGAATATATTAAAACAGAGGATCGAGGCTGAAGGCAACAAACAGGTGCACCAGTCTCTTCGGAGGCGTGGGTTGGAATCCCACCGCTGCCACCACTGTCATGCCCCGGGAGTTTATTTTCTCTTTTTCGATTATCCAACACATCCTCTGCGTGCATCAAAACACACGAGAAATTAATCAAGACAAGGTGAGGGTATTCGCCGGCTGCCTGGGCTGGGACTGAACCCGCGACCAGCGTGACGAGAGAGCCACTCCCTACCGAGTCGGACAAAGAGGTACCCCACTGGCTAAGTGGGTTATGGGAGGCTCGTCCATCAGGCATAGTCGCTGCACTACATTTTCATACCGGGAATTTCGTAAACTCTATGTCCACCCCCACCTGGCAGGGTTACCCAAAGGAAGCTCAGGAAATGGTCATCGCCATAGGCCTAAGGAGGTGCACCCAGCAGGAAAGTGGCTGTACCCAGCCCCATCGCAGCTTGTGCGGAACCCCCGGTTCTTGCCAAGAATTGGGGGAATCCTTTAAGATTTGACACCCCAGAACAAGAAACACTTGTAAGATTTTGGGAAATTCTTGCTTGGCCTACGGTAATTCTTGACTGACAGATGATGGCTTAGCGCCGTCTCAGTCCACATTGTAAACTCGCAGAAATAGCGTGCGTGCACTTGTGTCCGATTTCGTTTGTGCTTTGGTGTGCGATCTTTGTGTTTTCAGCACAACAGTGTGAGTTCTTTGTGCTTTAACAATGTCCCCCAGAAAGATAGTCAAAAGGGATGGTGCTGCAAAGAAGAAAACAGGAACGGTGGATACTATGCTGGCAACAGGAACGGGGTGCGAGCCTCAGCGGCTTACATGCCATCCTGGACGTGACTGACTCTTGTTCACCCTCCATCTTGGATGGTAGGTCAGGTTGGATTCACACTGGTGGTCGAATGTAGTTCCGGTGCCTCGAAAATAGGGAAGCTGTGGCTGCTAAACCCCAGGGCGAAGCCTACACCTTGAGCGTAGTTAGCGGTTGCGGGAGTCTCCTTAACAACTGTAACACGTTGATTTGTTTCATATTATTTATCATTGCTATTTTTTAATAAAAAATTACTTTAAACCGTGCAGTACTAGCAACGTGTATACGCGACAGTGCCTATGGTTGCAGGGAATACTGGTGACACGTATGCACGTTGGGCTTGCTAAACATTGTTACAGTCGATGTAGCAGGTTCATTTTTGCTACAGAGACTGCTGCAAGCAATGGCAATACTGAGCGAGTGCATTTGAAGCACTGGCAACACTACCCAAGCTGGGGAAGAATCCCAAGCCACCTGTGACATCAAGATCAAGATCAAGAACAAGTGTTAACAATGTCGCAGCGGCCCATTCCTTTACCCACAGCTACGGCTCCTCGTCTGAAGAAGACATGGGCGCACTCTCAGACTCTGGTTCGGACAAGGATTACATGCTAGATGAGGAGGATAAGGCTATATGGAGCCGCCTTTTTAACCAACATCATGTATGTACCCGAGGCGCCACAGAAAGAACACGAGGTTCTACTGTCCTGAGTGTGATGTGGGGCTGTGTTGACCCCTGCTTCAGAAAATACCACACTCTCATGAAGTATTAGTGTGGTATAGTGTGGACTGCGATATAGACGCACGCGTAAATAGTGGAATGCGATATTGACGCAATTCTAAATGATATTATAGTGAATATTGTAAGTATGTTATATTATGAGAAGGTTGAGAAACAATTACCAATCCATTTATCATTTAGTTTATAGAAAATAGATCAGTAACAAAGTGCACATACCTGTAAAATGTTTTTGATTGTAGAAAGTACTGTTTGTGTAAGGTATTATGTGTACGAGAGCTAACATTCAGAAAATCCCACACTTATACCCCATGAAATGGTGCTCTCTGGAGTATTCTACACCTGTGTGCAACAAAAATGGGCTACCTGGCCTCCATCACTTGTCAAATCCTCCATAAACCATTGATCACGTACAGGGGCCATTTCCAGCCACACCGTGGTAACACTTCATGGAGTTCTCCTGTGAAAAGTAGGTCTATGACATGTTTTTTTCTTATTTTTTCCACTTTTTCCATCACATGGAACATTCTAAGCAAAAAAAAAAAAAAAAAAAAAAAAAAAAAAAAAAAAAAAAAAAAAAAATAATAATAATAATAATAATAATAATAAATAAATAAATAAATAAATAAAATAAATAAATAAATAAATAAAATTAGTAAATAAATAAATAAATAAAATAAAAGCCAGTACTGGGCAAGCCAAAAATATTTAAATCAGCCGGTACTGTATGGGTTAATTCTGTTTAAAATAACATAGAAAATGATTTTTATAACTATTTTTTTTTTTTCAGATCTGGGAGCCATTAACCCTTACATTATGGCGACTGTATATATAAGTGCGCTACCACACGCCCCACCCGTACGGGGATCACATATATAATCGTCACACTCTACACTCCCTACGTTTCAAATATACCGCTAGTTCTTGACTCAGAAGAATGGTGGAAGCATCTGGCATCCGTACACACTCATTCGTCTCAGCGCGCGCCCTGCTGAAAGTCACAGATCATTTTCCACTTTTGTTCAGAATACATCTGTCATGTCTCGTGACGCGTCAAGAAGTTCCTCTGCTCCGGGCGGAGGTAGAGCGCGGGCGAATCAAGGTGACAGTGACTCTGATGACTGCTATGGTAGTGTGTGAGGGCATCTACCAACTTAGCAGGCGAATGACTGGGGCACTCCTGCCGCCTGCCCGCATCTTGCCGTTCAAGCTGCTACACTCCCGCTGCTCGTTCGCCATGAAGCCGTACAACTACCAAGGCGCCGCAATGACCTGCTACACTCCCGCTGCTCGTTTGCCTATAGCCATTTGACGCCTTGGTCGACGAACCACCGAGGCTGCTCAACCCTCTGTGGGAGGCGGTTTGGTGGGCTGCCAGCGCCTTCACTGTCAGACAGCAGCTGGGCTTCACTCTGAACACTTGATTCTACTCTGGCTCCAGCCCTGCTCTCACCCGGGTTAACTCAGAAGCCGTGGGCTCGTTCTGGGTGCCTTACCTCTCTCCTCTCCACGCCTTGGACTCCCGTTACTGCCGTGAACCTGACGCCCCTTCTCCTCCTGCGCCTCCCTCGTCTACCACGTCTACACCACTTCAAGGACGAAGCTGTGCTGCCTCGTCATTGCCACTCAGAGGACGGGACGCCCAGAAGAGGAAGAAGCCGTGCAAAGGATCATTGCTGAGTCCGGTGTGCTGAAGCCTTCGTGTTGGAGACTTCAGTTTTGTGAGGCTTGTTTTGGGGTTTCTACTTTATTTAAAGTAAACTGGTGTTTAACCATTTATCTTGTTTATTGTTATCCCTTCCCATTACAGCACCCAACTCTGGAACCTTGACATAGTGACATAGTGACATTGAGAGAGAGAGAGAGAGAGAGAGAGAGAGAGAGAGAGAGAGAGAGAGAGAGAGAGAGAGAGAGAGAGAGAGAGAGAGAGAGAGAGAGAGAGAGAGAGAGAGAGAGAGAGAGAGAGAGAGAGAGAGAGAGAGAGAGAGAGAGAGTGTGTGTGTGTGTGTGTGTGATGCTTCCACGCAACGCGTCACGTCCACGAGAAAATGCGCAATACTTTTGGCTGTCATAACTTTTTTTGTTATTATTAAGAGATAAGTTTTATCACACCAGCATATATACTGGATGAATATGCAAATATTACAAAGAAGAAAGACGCCATTTCCACCTGTTTTAAATGTCTAAATTTTCCCCGTGCACAGCATCCAGAGAAATACATCACCACCTGTACCCTAAGGGTTAATGGGATTTACATCCAAAAGATGTTTCGAAATTGGGACTTTTTGTCGGTGCATCAATATATAGACGTTCTTGTATTTATTATTTTAAAAAATAATAGTAATTATAATAAGTTTTAATGATCGGATGATCGGAAGTGGTGATCGGAACAGCAGTACTTAAAAAAATGATTGGATGATCGGAATCGGATCAGTTGCTCAAACTGATTGGATGATCGGGGATCGGAACAGCAAAAAAGTGATCGGTGTCCACCACTGCATATAACCAATCAAACTTAAATAACATCTATATATAGATTCAAATGTTTGTTCAGTTTTGTGGCAGAGTCAATACATAGACGTCTATCTGGAATGCCCACTTGCGGGAAATCTAGAGTCAGCGCCATTGAAATTGGCGCAAAAGTGGTCGCGCCAATTTCAATGGTGTGGAACAAACCAACCCTCTACACCTTGGTTCAAATTCGTCAGGAGAATTGGCGTGAATACTAGTGGTAGGCGGGAGAGGTGCTTGATGACATCATGAGGTTTGAGAGCGTTAGTCACCCGCACACTTTCAGTGTGAGCAGATCTGTTTTTTTTCTGCTCTCTCACCACACTGTTTTAGCCCTTGACCACGCATGGGAAGTATGGTTTCTGTGGGACAATGGGCTTAGGAAAGGACCTGACAAAGGACCAACTGGCAGTCATCAGTGCCCTGGTGAAGGGAGGAAAGAAGAATAAGGAGATCACAGCTATCACCGGACTTCCACTGCGAAGCGTCCAGCGGTGGACAAAGAGGTGCCGTGAGGCGGGAGACACCGATCCACAGCCTCCTATGAAGAGGCCTGGGGGTGTCCGTAAGGCTTCACGTAGGACCCTGAAGCTCCTACAGCGTCAAGTGGACTTTGAATCTCGCATTACTGCCAAGGAATTATAGGAGAAGAACCCGACACTGCTGCAGAATGTGTCTGTCAGAACTATCCAGCGGCGGCTGCACGACGACCTCTCTTTCCTCTACCACAAGACACAAGGGAAGCCCGTCATAACTGACCACCAGAGGAAAAATCGGAAGATTTTTTGCAAGAAATACCTGGCCTGGGACCTTGAAAAGTGGAAGAAAGTGTTGTGGTCGGATGAGGCTATTTTTACTGTCACTAGCAACTGCGGAGGTAAGGTGAGGTATCGCCGCAGCACAGACCCCTGCCTGCCCAAGTACACGGAAGGGACGGTCAAGCACCCCGACTATGTCATGGTTTGGGGTGCTTTTGGGTACCATGGCATAGGCAAGTTAGTGGTGTTACCCAAAAATGTCACAGTGAATCAGGAGAGATACTTGGAGCTCCTTGCTGACCACCTTGAGGACTGTTTTGACTCGTGTCAGAGTGAGGTATTCCAGCACGATGGTGCACCGGCTCACAGGTCCAAGTTAGTGCTTGGTTGGCTGGACTTTGTTGGTGTGGACTACATGAAGGACTGGATAGGTAACAGCCCTGATCTTAACCCCATCGAGAACCTGTGGGCTTTGATGAAAGCCCGCCTACGGGGTCGCAACACTTCAAGCATACCAAATCTTATCGCCGAGCTGCAAGACATCTGGGCAAACCTGTCCCCCAACCTCCTCCAGAACCTTGCCCTCTCCGTTCCCCGACGTCTCCAGAACTGCATGAAGAAGAAGGGATACGCGACAAAGTATAAGAGGTAGAGTAAGTACCCCATAAATATAATTTTTCTATTGTTTTGTTCACGTGTATGCCACGGCGTGTGGCAAAAAACTGTTCGCGCCAATTTCAGTGGCGCTGACTGTATATATACAGGTATGGATGAAAGTCAACAGCGTCTATACAGAGATGATATTTTTTTTTTTTGGTAGTACATACATCCGCCCTGCCGCTGGGAAGGGGTTAATTTCAATGGGGAAATTAGTTTTGGTTTACGAGTGTTTTGGTGTGCAAGCAAAATTCCAACACAAACTAAACTCGAAAGCCGAGGTAAGACTATTTCAGTACAAGGACACTCAAAAGGATCCAAAAGATTGAAACTAAGATGGTACCAGAACTATCAAACCTGCCATACGAGACTAGATTAGAGGAACTGGCCTTACCAACACTGGAAGAAAGAAGAGAAAGAGGAGACCTGATAGCATTGTGCAGGAATACAAGTGGAATGAACGTGTTGGATAGAAATGATGAAGGGGGAGGCAACTAAGAGGACACAGCAAGAAACTGAGAAAAGGGACCTGTTTGAAAGACAAAGAAGTACAGTTTTCCACACAGGAGAGCGGATACATGGAATGGACTTAGCAATGACATTGTTGAAGCAGGCAGTGTCCATAAGATGAAGGAAAAGCTGGACAAATATAGATTGACCAAATACACACACTAACACATATACACTCACACACACACACACACACACAGATAATAAACAGCCATTGAGTCATGTTAATCGAATATTCGGTGATACGTATAACATGGTGAGAAATATAGGAATAGCAATCCACTACATGGGTAAGGATATGATGAAAAAATTAATTACCACTATGATCAGACCAAAGTTGGAATATGGGGAGGCAGTGTGGTCTCCCCATAAGAAGAAACACAAAGAAACTAGAAAGAATACAAAGGATGGCAACAAAAATGGTTCCAGAGCTGGAGGGATTGACATATGAGGAAAGACTTAAGGAAATGGACTTACCAACACTAGGACAAAGAAGAGAAAGGGGAGACCTAATACAAATCTATAAATTATTGAGCAAAATGGAAGAAGTAGATAACGAGGAGTTACTACTAAAAGAAGGAATTACCACCAGGAACACTGGAGAACATAGTAAAAACTTGAGGAAGGGAAGATGCTTAAGACATAAAAAAATATAGCTTCCCACAAAGAAATATAGAGGTTTGGAACAGACTAAGTGAGGATGTAGTATTGGCGAGGAGTGTGCAAAGCTTTAAGGAAAAGTTGGACAAATGCAGATACGGAGACGGGACCACACGAACATAAAGCCCAGGCCCTGTAAAACTACAACTAGGTAAACACACACACACACACACACACACACACTCTCACTCCATCCTACATAACACTCACCAAAACAAGCAGAGACTTAAGAGTTTGATGAGCAGTATCATTGGGCACATCGCTGCCTCCAACACTCCTGTGGAAATATTACAATAACAGTAAATCTGTTTATATCATTAATGTAAATAAGGTAATGGGTAAATCAATATTATGATACCTATATATGATGGTAAATATTTATCATGCATTTATAAGAGCAGTCCCTACACCGTGATATGTTCAGTTCAGTTCAGTCAACCATGTACTAAAGGGTATTTGGTCGACAACTCTCCCAGTACTCAGTTTTTTCTCCCCCCTCCCCTCCCTCCCCCATTGCCCCGCCTACACCATCACCCTTGCCTCGCCCTGATCCCTATTGCTCATCATACTTTTCCACATCCTGCTGCTACTCCTCTTCCTCTTACTCCCCCCACTCAAAGTCCTGTGCCTCCTTCCGCCATCACAAAGTTCCTCAGTGTGTGTGTTTACCTATTTGTAGTGAACAGGGCCTGAGCTCAAGCTCGGACAGTCCTGTCCCCCATTCAATATTTGTCCAGCTTTTCCTTCATTTTATGGACACTGCCCGCTTCAACAATGTCTTTGCTGAGTCCATTCCATGTATCCACTCTCCTGTGTGGAAAACTGTACTTCTTTGTCTTTCAAACAAGTCTCCTTTCTCTCTCTCTCTCTCTCTCTCTCTCTCTCTCTCTCTCTCTCACACACACACACACACACACACACACACACACACACGGAACAGTGCAAGCATAACTCTTTTCCTGTATGTCACAACTAGGTAAATAAAAACACACACACACAGAGTGAATGAACATACAAGATATAGAAGTGACGATGAACCGGCAAGACTGGACCTAGTACTAACAAAAGGAATATACATCAAGGATGAACTAAGGTATGGATGTCCACTGGGCAAAAGTGATCATGTAACCATAGAGATTGATACAGAAGTGGAGGTTACTAAAGAGGACGAATCTTACAAATCAAACAGGCTAAACTATATTAAGACAGACATGGAAAACCTTCGGAAGTTTTACGAGAAAGTGGAATGGGATGAGTTACTGAGAAAAAATAAAGTACAGTAAAACCCCGATTATCCGAAATGGAAGGGGGGAAGCCTCTTTCGGATAAGCTGATTTTTCGGATAATCCGGATTTATGGCCGCCATTTTGATCGTCGGCATTGTGGCGTTGCGACTGACGCCGACTGACGATGTAAACAATGAAACCAAACAAACACACGCTACGCTAAACAAAGTAGTACGCTTAAAACATGTGATGTAAATGTTTTATTGTGTGTTTGTCTGTGTGTCTCCTTGTCTGGACCAGTGTATGTTGATACTTGTGAGCGTTGCAGATCTGAATTGTGAATGTTGCAGAGTGCGATTGTGAATGGTTGTGCAAGCTTGCAAGTGTGACCTTGATGCATCGTGCAGGTGGAGACACAGTATGATGACTCATATTATCGCGCAACTCGTATGTTGGAAGGGGAATGTGGCATGGAGTGGAGAGGGGAGTCGTGTTTGTGTCGTTGTCTTGAGAGTACGGTGTGAGAGTAGTCGTGCAGTAGTTTGTTCGTTTCACGCCACCTACGTCCTTGCTGGGGCGAAGGTGCGGACGTGGTGTTGTTGAGAGTTTGTTTAATGTTTTTTGTCTAATACATTGATCTATTCGTTACAAGCTATTTCGGCAATACGTATTAGAAAGCATATTCATTTTAACTGTTCTTATCAATTTTAAATGTGTTAATATAGTACATATGTAGTTACTTTTATTTATTTTTGATGTTTTATAACGTTTTAGTAAAGAAAAAAATTAAATTTTAATTGCATTATCCAGATCAATTTCGGATAATCCGCTTTCGGATAATCGGGGTTTTACTGTACAAGAAAAGTATGATATCTTTATGGAAGCCTATAACACCGGTGTCAAAAAATATGTACCCGTATACAGACCCAAAGCTAAGGGTAGGAAGGACTGGTTTAGTGCCAAATGTGCAAACACAAAAGAAAAAAGGGACAAAACATGGAAAAGATTAAAAAGAAGGAAGAATCAAAGAAACAAAGAAGACTTCAGAATGGCGAGAAATGAATATGTGAAAATAAGGAAAGAAGAAGAAAAAGGATATGAGAAAGATATTGTGGAAAAATGCAAAGAACAGCCCAAGTTGTTTTACAGATTTATAAATGGGAAGACTAAACCGAAAGAAACAATAGAAAGACTGAGAGACGGGAATGTGGAAGTCAATGACCCTAAAGGTATGGCAGAGTTATTAAATAGAAAATTCCAGCAAGTCTTTACCAAAGAAACAATCTTTATTGAGCCACAAGAGAATAAAATAGAAGTTCATATGGAAGAGATTATGGTAAACAAAGAAGAGATCCATAAATTACTGGGAGAACTAGAAGAGGGAAAAGCAGTAGGACCGGATGGAGTCTCTGGGTGTATTTTAAAAAAAAATGTAGAGATGAATTAATTGTTCCAATATACGACATCATAAGATGCTCAGTAGCAACAGGTACAGTGCCCAATGAGTGGAGAAGGGCTGAAGTGGTCCCCATATATAAAAGTGGAAGGAAAGATGAACCTTCAAACTACAGACCCATATCCCTGACAAGTGTTTTGTGCAAAATATGTGAGAAAATAATAAAGAAGCAGTGGACTAAATTTCTAGAAGAGCATAAGTTAATTACCAGCAAACAACATGGATTTCAAAAGGGCCGATCATGTGTTACAAACTTTCTCAGTTTTTACTCAAGAGTGACAGACAGAACACAGGAAAGGGATGGATGGGTTGATTGTATTTATCTAGATTTGAAAAAGGCCTTTAACAAAGTTCCACATACAAGACCATTATGGAAACTGGAAAATAAAGGAGGATTGAAAGGAAATATGAAAAAATGGATGGCAAGCTACCTAATGGGAAGGGAGATGAGAACTGTGGTCAAGGACATAAAATCAGAATGGAGAAATGTAGAAAGCAGAGTACCATAGGGTTCAGTATTAGCACCGATAATCTTCCTGGTATATGTAAATGACATGGCTGAAGGAGTTAATAGCTACATAAACCTATTTGCTGACGCTAAACTACAAAACATATAAGAAACAAAGAAGATTGTGAAATATTGCAAGAAGACCTATACAAAATTTGGAAATGGAGTATGGATTGGGAGATGGAATTTAATGTGAAAAAATGTCATGTTATGGAAATGGGTAAAAGTGAAACAAGACCAATCTGGATATACAAAATGGGACATGGTGAAACATTAAAAAAAGTGCATGAAGAGAGAGATCTGGGAGTAGTGATGAGGGAAGATAATCAACCAGAGTCATATAAATCGGATCTTTAGAGACACATATAACTTGGTGAGAAATATTGGAGTAGCATTTAACTACATGGACAAGGACATGATGAGAAGGCTAATCACTACCATGATTAGACCAAAATTAGAATATGCAGAGGTAGTGTGGTCCCCCCATAAGAAGAAGCATATAAAGAAACTAGAAAGAATACAGAGGATGGCATCAAAAATGGTCCCAGAGTTGGAGGGATTAATATACGAGGAAAGATTAAAGGAAATGAACTTAACAACACTGGAACAAAGAAGAGAAAGGGGAGACCTAATCCAAATTTATAAATTATTAAACAAAATAGATGAAGTAGATAATGAAGAACTGCTACTAACAATAGGAAACATAAGCAGAAATACAAGAGGACACAGTAAAAAACTGAGAAGGGGGAGATGCTTGAGAGACACAAAGAAGTATAGCTTCCCGCAAAGAAATGTAGAGGTTTGGAACAGTCTGAGCGAGGATATAGTATCAGCGAGGAGTGTGCAAAGCTTTAAAGATAAGTTGGATAAATGCAGATACAGAGACGGGACCACACGAGCATAATGCCCAGGCCCTGTAAAACTACAACTAGGTAAATACACACACACAGTGGATGAAGGATTATTTAACAGGAAGAGAAATGAGAACGGTGATTAGAGAAGAGAAATCAAGGCTCAGTTCTGGCACCAATAATGTTCATAATATATAATAATGATATGCCGATGGGTATAAAAAGTTATATGAGCCTTTTTGTGGACGATGCAAAATTAATAAGAAAAGTGAGGACGGATAAAGACTGTGAAGAACTGCAAAAAGACCTGGATAGTGTGTATAGATGGAGCCAGTTATGGGAGATGGAATTTAATGCAAATAAATGTCATGTTATGAAAATGAGAAGTAAAAAAAGACTGAGGAAAACATATATACAGGATGGGAGAAGAAAACTTTAAGGTGGTACATGAATAAAAAGATTTGGGAGTAACGATGCAAGACACACTATCCCCAGAAAAGCACATAAACAAGTAATTTAGAGAAACCTACAGGATGAAGCAAAATATAAGGGTATCATTCCATTATATGGACAAGGAAATGATGAAGAAAATAATAACAACACTGATAAGACCGAAACTCGAATATGCTGCAGTTGTGTGGTCGCCTCACAAAAAGGATATCAGAGTTGGAAAGGATGCAGAGAATTGCAACTAAAATGGTCCCAGAACTCTTGAATATGACGTATGAAGGCAGATTGAGGGAGATGGACTTGACGTCACTGGAACAAAGAAGGGAGAGAGATCTGATCACACTGTATAAGTTGGTAAATAAATTTGATGAGCTGGATAGAGATGATCTCTACTGTGTGAATGCAGGGGCTGAGAGGACATGGAAATAAACTAAATAAAGGAACCTGTTTGAGTGACTCAGAAAAGTTTAGTTTTCCACAGATCTGGCAAAAACCAATGAAAAAAAAAAAAAAAAAAAAAAAAAAAAAAAAAAAAAGTTTAAACCATGTTTTTTTTTTGGTTTAAACTGTTTTTTGGGGTTTAAACATCATTTTTTTTTTTTGCTTTTCAGTTTTTTTTTATTCCAGTAATTCTATCCGTATATACATATATGAGTTTGAGAAGGAATTATAGATAGATTTAGAGATGGATTTAGCAATATATTCATTTGATCTTCATACAATCTGTAAAAGAGGCAAAATGCAGCTTCTCTTACATGCTTTTTAATTGCAATGTTAAGGAGTAGTAAAACATGAAAGACCTCTTCTAATTTTCCAGTTGAATGCTGCAAAAACAGTTGAGAGAGAGAGAGAGAGAGAGAGAGCTTTCCTGGCTAGATCCTGCACCGCATACTGCCGCTGCATCACACTCCCCGGAGTTAGGGGCGCTGTTATGATGACTGAACAACAATGGTCGCCTTAGCATACACAGACTGTACGTATGTACAATTTACAGTCCACAGACGCCAGTGTCACCATGCAACATGGACAGCATGCATCTAATATCTACTGTGCTAGAACCTAAGTAATACTTATTATGAGTTATTAATGAGAATAGAATCACTAAGACTGAAAATCATTAGAATAGTGGTCCTGGCAATTATTCAGGCAACGATTACCATTGCAGCTTCCAGGACAGTGCCCCCCCCTTCCGTGATGACTGCATTCACGATGCCCCCCCTACAAAACCTAGTTACACTTTACCTCGCTGCTACAGTAATACACTACCGGTACACAACACTATCACTTTGCTCCCGACCGCAGCTTGCAGCTCCGAATGACTAGAATCGTGAGTCACTCTTTCCCTTCCCACCAGGGTTGCCAGGTTTGCCATAATTATGCCAATTTGGTATATTCCAGGCCTGGTTGGCATACTGGAAATTTAGTTTTATGCCTTACCTCATTTGGCATAATTTTTGGTATATTCAGGGGTGTTTTTAATATTATTTCATTTATATTCATAATAAGGTGCTGAATGTCAAAGACGTTGACCAGATTCTATAATATATCTAGTGAATAAAACATAAAAAAAAGCATTATACACATCAGATGAGGGTACCGTTCCTCTTGGTACCGTTTCAGGACCTAAAGTTCCTGATCACCGCATAACGCGTATTGTTCGTGTTGTTTCTATCATAGCCCCAGCTCAAATGGGCCTATGGAAAATATAATGCAAGGTTAAGTTGGGTTTCTCAGTGATGCACTTGCTGCTCAGTAATACAGACTTGCTCTTTGCTTTCTATACCTGTATATTACAAATATAAATGTTTTGTATGCCACTGATATTTAACTACCATTTTTTTTTTTTGTGTGTGTGTGTGTGTGTGTGTATGGATCAGCGCAGTACTGTATGAAATACATAACTGCTCTGTAGGAATTAATATAAATTTGTTGTACTCCATTATAAATTATACATACCTGATTTCTGTGGCTTAGTGCAGTACTGTTTGTTATATGCATTTGCTCAGTAAGTTTCAGAAAACAATAAGTATGAATAAGTATTGTACTACATATATATTTACACATAATTTAGCAACCAGTATTTTTCTGTATGCATGGTTGGAAAGGATTTTTTTTAAACAATTTATCTGCTGTATAGTGAAGTGGCAAATATATTTATTTATTTATTTATATAATGTACCAAATTAGGCTTTCAGTTACTTTGAAGTTACAGCATTTGAATAGAGATTTGAGTTTACAACTGACGTTTTCATCCTGGTGTTAGTAAAATGACTGTGCATGATAAAAAATTTAAAACCACATATAATTAAAACCACAAAACCTGAAAAAAAAAAAAAAAAAAAAAAAAAAAAAAAAATTTTTTTATTGATGGGTTTTTGGTTTAAGCCAGGGGTGTCAAACTCATGGCCCGCGGGATAGTCATAAATGGCCCGCGGTATCACGGTAACTTCAATCTTGTCAATGTATTTTCTACCCTTGTTGGCCCCCATGACGGCACTTCAGAGCAGGGCCGGATTTGCCAATAGGCAACATAGGCCATTGGCCTAGGGCCCACTGGTAACTGAGGGCCCACTGGGGTCCTGGGGACTTAAGTTGTGGTGGCCCAATGGTCGAGAGAGAGAGAGAGAGAGAGAGAGAGAGAGAATAATGTTCGTTAACCTTCAGCACCTTGACCAAAAATCCACATTCATCAACTTTTGTGTGTCATATTCATTCCACAAAAATTAAATTTACTGACTCACAATGCAGGTTGCTCTTTTGAAACTGCAGTCACCAGACTCGTACTGTGTGTGGCAGGTTGCCATGTTTGTCCTTTTAAGGACAGTCTGTCCTTTTGAGCCTGTTTGTCCTTAAGTTTTCTTGAAAAAGGACAGTCAAAATCTCTCTCACACACACGCACACAAACAACACACACAATATAAATATATATATATATATATATATATATATATATATATATATATATATATATATATATATATATATATATATATATTTTTTTTATAGCAAAGGAGACAGCTCAAGGCACAAAAAAGTAAACATTAATAAAAAAGCCCGCTACTGCTGCTCTAAAAAGAATCCAAAGAGGTGGCCGAAAGATAGGTCAGTTTCAGGAGGAGAGGTGTCCTGATACCCTCCTCTTGAAAGAGTTCAAGTCGTAGGCAGGAGGAAATACAGATGAAGGAAGATTGTTCCAGAGTTTACCAGCGTGAGGGATGAAAGAGTGAAGATGCTGGTTAACTCTTGCATAAGGGGTTTGGACAGTATAGCAGAGCTGGGACTACCGATTGACATTTGGGATCGGTACTACCGGCGGTAGATTACTGCTACCGATACCGATCATTCGGTATTTTGAAGAAACTACGAATACCGCTACCGATCGCATGATTGGCAGTCAATCGGTATCGGTAGATTGAAAAAGCGAGCGGGACTTTTTGTTAAGACTTAAGAGAAGACGACCCCGGCAAAATGAAACGGACAAGTTTCAACACGTTCGAGCGCATCTATGGGAAGCAGTTAGCAGGAAATTCCAGGTATTACTTTGACGTCATCACGCTTAGCCAATCACCGGCCGTTCTGGGCGTTCTCAGCCAATCAGAGGCAGCCACGACCTAGCAGATTCTCGCTCCCGCCAAAAGTTTTGGCGGGAGCCCCACTCTTGTTTGGCCTGCCGACGCGAGTAGCCTACACCTACGCTCTAGCTCCTACGCTCTCGACAAAGTGCTCAGCCTCATCGCCTAGTGTTTAAAGTGGCAGTGTTTTTAAGTCCACCATGGCAGCAGCACTTAATCGTTTTGTGCTTTTAACTTTTCAAGTGATTTTCCTTTTTTAAACTTTATTTTACATTAAAAAAGTTTTGATCAAGTCAGTGAACTATTTAATCATATTGTTACGAACCAGAGGTTAGGATATGCTGTGTGTTGAGTGAGTGTTTTATGTGGCGTGGCGGGGCCGTGTGTAGGAGTGTGAACCCTGTAAGAGGGACGCAGAGTGAGGCTAGTCACGTAAGCCAGTGTCACGTGTGAGGCAGCGTGGGGGAGAGGTGAGGTGTGGAGGCAGCGTCTCCTTTTGTTTGTCAAATACAACACCTCCCTGCCCAGTTCCGCTGCCGCTGAGAGGTTGTTCAGCACCGTCGGCAACATCCTCCGCCCCAAGAGGTCCTCCCTGACTGCCAACAACTTTGAGCAGTTGGTGATGTTGAAGGGCAACAGCGAGCAGTTCAAGACATTCCTCAAGGAGGACCTCAAGAAGGACCTCAAGAAGGGCGCCGACACCGACCTGGAGTAGGAGGCTCAAGACTGCTTCAGTTGTAATTTTTTTTTGTGTTGGGAAGAAATTTATTTTGTGAAAGTTAATAAATAATGCTGTATTGTCTAGTTTGTTTAAATTTAACTTTTTTTCAGTTTGATGTTTATTTTTTGAGGAGAAATTCATTTATTAAATAAGTTATGTATTTTTGAACTTAAAAAAGGTATTAAAAGACTATAATTTACTTCTATTCTTAAGTTAACCGAAATAAGAGAGAAATAACTTAAAAAGTGTGTCATGGGCCTTTAAAAGCATTTTTTTATTATATAATTATAGAGTTTTTTAATCTACCGATACCGAATCTATACCGATCGGTAGATTTCTGAAAAATCTACCGATCTACCGATACCGATTGGACGCGGCTCGCTACCGACTACCGATACCGGTGGTAGATTTTTTCTACAGAATCCCAGCTCTGCAGTATAGGGATGAGCATGAGTAGAAAGTCGAGTGCAGCGGGGCCGCGGGAGGGGGGGAGGCATGCAGTTAGCAAGTTCAGAAGAGCAGTCAGCGTGGAAATATCGAGAGAAGATAGAAAGAGAGGCAACATTGCGGCGGAATTTAAGAGGTAGAAGACTATCAGTATGAGGAGGAGAGCTGATGAGACGAAGAGCCTTTGCCTCCACTCTGTCCAGAAGAGCTGTGTGAGTGGAGCCCCCCCACACATGAGATGCATACTCCATACGAGGGCAGACAAGGCCCCTGTATATGGACAGCAACTGTGCAGGGGAGAAGAACTGGCGGAGACGGTACAGAACGCCCAGCCTCGAGGAAGCTGATTTAGTAAGAGATGAGATATGAAGTTTCCAGTTGAGATTTTGAGTTAAGGATAGACCGAGGATGTTTAGTGTTGAGGAAGGTGATAGCTGGGTGTTGTCAAAGAATAGGAGATAGTTGTTTGGAAGATTGTGTCGAGTGGATAGGTGGAGAAACTGTGTTTTTGAGGCGTTGAAGGACACCAGGTTCTTCTTGCCCCAATCGGAAATAATAGTAAGGTCTGAGGCTAAGCGTTCTGCAGCCTCCAGCCTTGAGTCGTTAAGTTCCTGAAGGGTGGGTCTTCTATTAAAAGAAGTTGAATAATGCAGAGTGGAATCATCGGCGTAGGAATGGATAGGACAGTTCGTTTTGGAAAGAAGATCATCAATGAACAACAGAAAAAGAGTGGTAGATAGGACAGAACCCTGTGGGACACCACTGTTAATAGATTTAGGGAAGAACAGTGACCGTCTACCACGGCAGAAATAGAACGGTCAAAAAGGAAACTGGAGATAAAGGTACAGAGAGAAGGATAGAAACCGTAGGAGGGTAGTTTAGAAAGCAAAGATTTGTGCCAGACCCTATCAAAAGCTTTTGATATGTCCAGCGCAATAGCAAAAGTTTCACCGAAACGGCTAAGAGAGGATGACCAAGAGTCAGTTAAGAAGGCTAGGAGATCACCAGTAGAACGCCCCTTGCGGAACCCATACTGGCGATCAGATAGAAGGTCAGAAGTGGAAAGGTGCTTTGAATCTTCCGGTTAAGGATTGATTCAAAAGCTTTAGATAGACAAGAAAGTAAAGCAATAGGACGGTAGTTTGAGGGATTGGAGCGGTCACCCTTCTTAGGTA
Source organism: Eriocheir sinensis (assembly GCF_024679095.1). Taxonomy (NCBI): domain Eukaryota; kingdom Metazoa; phylum Arthropoda; class Malacostraca; order Decapoda; family Varunidae; genus Eriocheir; species Eriocheir sinensis. The sequence goes on along the minus strand of NW_026112325.1, from coordinate 11,664 downwards.
CAGGCTGTATGAAGGCATACTTCCAGCAAGAAGGAAAGGTAGATGTTGACAGGCAGAGGCGAAAGAGTTTGACCAGGCAGGGTGACAGCACGGAGGCACAGTTTTAAGGACAATAGGAGGCACTCCATCAGGTCCATAAGCCTTCTGAGGATTGAGGCCAGAGAGGGCATAGAAAACATCATTTTGAAGAATCTTTATAACAGGCATAAAGGAGTCAGAGGGGGGATGAGTAGGAGGAATATGCCCAGAATCGTCCAGAGTGGAGTTTTTAGAAAAAGTTTGAGAGAAGAGTTCAGCCTTAGAGATAGATGAGACGGCAGTGTTGCCGTCAGGACTGAGGAGTGGAGGGAAAGATGAAGAAGTGAAGTTGGAGGAGATGTTTTTGGCTAGATGCCAGAAGTCACGGGAAGAGTTAGAGAAAGCAAGGTTTTGACATTTTCTATTAATGAAAGAATTTTTGGTTAGTCGGAGAATAGATTTGGCACGATTTCGGGCAGAAATGTAAAGTTCATAATTAGCATTAGTTTGAAGGCTCTGGTATCTTTTGTGAGCTACCTCTCTATCATTGACAGCACGAGAACAAGCGTGATTAAACCAAGGCTTTTAACGTGAGGAGTAGAAAGAACGAGGAATGTATGCCTCCATTCCAGAGACAATCACCTCTGTGATGCGCTGAGCACACACAGAGGGTCTCTATCCTGGAAGCAATAATCATTCCACGGAATGGAAAAGTACATCCTCAGGTCGTCCCACCGAGCTGAAGCAAAATGCCAGAAGCATCGCCTCTTCGGTGGGTCCAGAGGGTGTACAGGAGCGATAGGACAGGATGCAGAAATAAGATTGTGATCGGAGGAGCCCAACGGAGAGAAGAGTTTGACAGAATAAGCAGAAGGGTTTGAGGTAAGGAAGAGGTCTAGAATGTTGGGCCGATCTCCAAGACGGTCGGGAATACGTGTAGGGTGCTGGACCAACTGCTCTAGGTCGTTGAGGATAGCAAAGTTGTAGGCTTGTTCACCAGGATGGTCAGTGAAAGAGGATGAAAGCCAAAGCTGGTGGTGAACATTGAAATCTCCTAGGATGGAGATTTCAGCGAAGGGAGAGTGGGTCAAGATGTGCTCCACTTCAGAATTCAAATAGCCAAAGAATTTTACATAGTTGGTAGAGTTAGGTGAGAGATAAACAGCACAGATGTATTTAGTAATAGAATGACAGTGAAGTCTTAACCAGATGGTGGAAAATTCAGAAGAGTCAAGGTCGTGGGCACGAGAGCAAGTGATGTCTGCGACGTAGGCACAACATCCAGCTTTGGATTGAAATTTAGGATAGAGATAGTAGGAGGGAACAGAGTAGAGATTGCTGTCAGTAGCCTCAGAAACCTGTGTTTCGGTAAGGAAGAGAAGGTGAGGTTTATATATATATATATTGGCGAGGGGGGGGCCCCCTGATGAGATTTGGCCTAGGGCCCACAAGCAAGTAAATCCGGCCCTGCTTCAGAGCAGGGCCGGATTTGCCAATAGGCAACATAGGCCATTGGCCTAGGGCCCACTGGTAACTGAGGGCCCACTGGGGTCCTGGGGACTTAAGTTGTGGTGGCCCAATGGTCGAGAGAGAGAGAGAGAGAGAGAGAGAGAGAGAGAGAGAGAGAGAGAGAGAGAGAGAGAGAGAGAGAGAGAATAATGTTCGTTAACCTTCAGCACCTTGACCAAAAATCCACATTCATCAACTTTTGTGTGTCATATTCATTCCACAAAAATAAAATTTACTGACTCACAATGCAGGTTGCTCTTTTGAAACTGCCGCAGTCACCAGACTCGTACTGTGTGTGGCAGGGTTGCCATGTTTGTCCTTTTAAGGACAGTCTGTCCTTTTTTGAGCCTGTTTGTCCTTAAGTTTTCTTGAAAAAAGGACAGTCAAAATCTCTCTCACACACACACGCACACAAACAACACACACACAATATAAATATATATATATATATATATATATATATATATATATATATATATATATATATATATATATATATATATATATATATATATATATATATATATATATATATATTTTTTTTTTATAGCAAAGGAGACAGCTCAAGGGCACAAAAAAGTAAACATTAATAAAAAAAAGCCCGCTACTCGCTGCTCCTAAAAAGAATCCAAAGAGGTGGCCGAAAGATAGGTCAGTTTCGGGAGGAGAGGTGTCCTGATACCCTCCTCTTGAAAGAGTTCAAGTCGTAGGCAGGAGGAAATACAGATGAAGGAAGATTGTTCCAGAGTTTACCAGCGTGAGGGATGAAAGAGTGAAGATGCTGGTTAACTCTTGCATAAGGGGTTTGGACAGTATAGCAGAGCTGGGACTACCGATTGACATTTGGGATCGGTACTACCGGCGGTAGATTACTGCTACCGATACCGATCATTCGGTATTTTGAAGAAACTACCGAATACCGCTACCGATCGCATGATTGGCAGTCAATCGGTATCGGTAGATTGAAAAAGCGAGCGGGGGTATTTTTTGTTAAGAATTAAGAGAAGACGACCCCTGCAAAATGAAACGGACAAGTTTCAACACGTTCGAGCGCATCTATGGGCAGCAGTTAGCAGGTTATTCCAGGTATTCCTTTGACGTCATCACGCTTAGCCACTCCCCGGCCGTTCTGGGCGTTCTCAGCCAATCAGAGGCAGCCACGACCTAGCAGATTCTCGCTCCGCCAAAGTTTTGGCGGAGCCCCTCTGTTTGGCCTGCCGACGCGAGTAGCCTACACCTACGCTCTAGCTCCAACGCTCTCGACAAAGTGCTAAGCCACATCGCCAACTGGTATAAGTGGCAGTGTGTTTAAGTCCACCCGCCGCGACAGCAGCACATAATCGTTTGTGCTTTTAACTTTTCAAGTGATTTTCCTTTTTTAAACTTTATTTTACATTAAAAAAGTTTTGATCAAGTCAGTGAACTATTTAATCATATTGTTACGAACCAGAGGTTAGGATATGCTGTGTGTTGAGTGAGTGTTTTGTATGTGGCGCGGCGGGGCCCGTGTGTAGGAGTGTGTGAACCCTGTAAGAGGGACGCGGCAGAGTGAGGCTAGTCACGTAAGCCAGTGTCACGTGTGAGGCAGCGTGGGGGAGAGGTGAGGTGTGGAGGCAGCGTCTCCTTTTGTTTGTCAAATACAACACCTCCCTGCCCAGTTCCGCTGCCGCTGAGAGGTTGTTCAGCACCGCCGGCAACATCCTCCGCCCCAAGAGGTCCTCCCTGACTGCCAACAACTTTGAGCAGTTGGTGATGTTGAAGGGCAACAGCGAGCAGTTCAAGACATTCCTCAAGGAGGACCTCAAGAAGGACCTCAAGAAGGGCGCCGACACCGACCTGGAGTAGGAGGCTCAAGACTGCTTCAGTTGTAATTTTTTTTTGTGTTGGGAAGAAATTTATTTTGTGAAAGTTAATAAATAATGCTGTATTGTCTAGTTTGTTTAAATTTAACTTTTTTTCAGTTTGATGTTTATTTTTTGAGGGAGAAATTCATTTATTAAATAAGTTATGTATTTTTGAACTTAAAAAAGGTATTAAAAGACTATAATTTACTTCTATTCTTAAGTTAACCGAAATAAGAGAGAAATAACTTAAAAAGTGTGTCATGGGCCTTTAAAAGCATTTTTTTATTATATAATTATAGAGTTTTTTAATCTACCGATACCGAATCTATACCGATCGGTAGATTTCTGAAAAATCTACCGATCTACCGATACCGATTGGACGCGGCTCGCTACCGACTACCGATACCGGTGGTAGATTTTTTCTACAGAATCCCAGCTCTGCAGTATAGGGATGAGCATGAGTAGAAAGTCGAGTGCAGCGGGGCCGCGGGAGGGGGGGAGGCATGCAGTTAGCAAGTTCAGAAGAGCAGTCAGCGTGGAAATATCGATAGAAGATAGAAAGAGAGGCAACATTGCGGCGGAATTTAAGAGGTAGAAGACTATCAGTATGAGGAGGAGAGCTGATGAGACGAAGAGCCTTTGCCTCCACTCTGTCCAGAAGAGCTGTGTGAGTGGAGCCCCCCCACACATGAGATGCATACTCCATACGAGGGCAGACAAGGCCCTGTATATGGACAACAACTGTGCAGGGAGAAGAACTGGCGGAGACGGTACAGAACGCCCAGCCTCGAGGAAGCTGATTTAGTAAGAGATGAGATATGAAGTTTCCAGTTGAGATTTTGAGTTAAGGATAGACCGAGGATGTTTAGTGTTGAGGAAGGTGATAGCTGGGTGTTGTCAAAGAATAGGGGATAGTTGTTTGGAAGATTGTGTCGAGTGGATAGGTGGAGAAACTGTGTTTTGAGGCGTTGAAGGACACCAGGTTCTTCTTGCCCCAATCGGAAATAATAGTAAGGTCTGAGGCTAAGCGTTCTGCAGCCTCCAGCCTTGAGTCGTTAAGTTCCTGAAGGGTGGGTCTTCTATTAAAAGAAGTTGAATAATGCAGAGTGGAATCATCGGCGTAGGAATGGATAGGACAGTTCGTTTTGGAAAGAAGATCATCAATGAACAACAGAAAAAGAGTGGGAGATAGGACAGAACCCTGTGGGACACCACTGTTAATAGATTTAGGGAAAGAACAGTGACCGTCTACCACGGCAGAAATAGAACGGTCAAAAGGAAACTGGAGATAAAGGTACAGAGAAGGATAGAAACCGTAGGAGGGTAGTTTAGAAAGCAAAGATTTGTGCCAGACCCTATCAAAAGCTTTTGATATGTCCAGCGCAATAGCAAAAGTTTCACCGAAACGGCTAAGAGAGGATGACCAAGAGTCAGTTAAGAAGGCTAGGAGATCACCAGTAGAACGCCCTTGCGGAACCCATACTGGCGATCAGATAGAAGGTCAGAAGTGGAAAGGTGCTTTTGAATCTTCCGGTTAAGGATTGATTCAAAAGCTTTAGATAGACAAGAAAGTAAAGCAATAGGACGGTAGTTTGAGGGATTGGAGCAGTCACCCTTCTTAGGTACAGGCTGTATGAAGGCATACTTCCAGCAAGAAGGAAAGGTAGATGTTGACAGGCAGAGGCGAAAGAGTTTGACCAGGCAGGGTGACAGCACGGAGGCACAGTTTTTAAGGACAATAGGAGGCACTCCATCAGGTCCATAAGCCTTCTGAGGATTGAGGCCAGAGAGGGCATAGAAAACATCATTTTGAAGAATCTTTATAACAGGCATAAAGGAGTCAGAGGGGATGAGTAGGAGGAATATGCAGAATCGTCCAGAGTGGAGTTTTAGAAAAAGTTTGAGAGAAGAGTTCAGCCTTAGAGATAGATGAGACGGCAGTGTTGCCGTCAGGACTGAAGAGTGGAGGGAAAGATGAAGAAGTGAAGTTGGAGGAGATGTTTTTGGCTAGATGCCAGAAGTCACGGGAAGAGTTAGAGAAAGCAAGGTTTTGACATTTTCTATTAATGAAAAAAATTTTGGTTAGTCGGAGAATAGATTTGGCACGATTTCGGGCAGAAATGTAAAGTTCATAATTAGCATTAGTTTGAAGGCTCTGGTATCTTTTGTGAGCTACCTCTCTATCATTGACAGCACGAGAACAAGCTTGATTAAACCAAGGCTTTTAGCATGGGGAGTAGAGAAAGAACGAGGAATGTATGCCTCCATTCCAGAGACAATCACCTCTGTGATGCGCTGAGCACACACAGAGGGGTCTCTATCCTGGAAGCAATAATCATTCCACGGGAAATTGGAAAAGTACATCCTCAGGTCGTCCCACCGAGCTGACGCAAAATGCCAGAAGCAGCGCCTCTTCGGTGGGTCAGAGGGTGTACAGGAGCGATAGGACAGGATGCAGAAATAAGATTGTGATCGGAGGAGCCCAACGGAGAGAAGAGTTTGACAGAATAAGCAGATGGGTTTGAGGTAAGGAAGAGGTCTAGAATGTTGGGCCGATCTCCGAGACGGTCAGGAATACGTGTAGGTGCTGGACCATCTGCTCTAGGTCGTTGAGGATTGCAAAGTTGTAGGCTTGTTCACCAGGATGGTCAGTGAAAGAGGATGAAAGCCAAAGCTGGTGGTGAACATTGAAATCTCCTAGGATGGAGATTTCAGCGAAGGGAGAGTGGGTCAAGATGTGCTCCACTTCAGAATTCAAATAGCCAAAGAATTTTACATAGTTGGTAGAGTTAGGTGAGAGATAAACAGCACAGATGTATTTAGTAATAGAATGACAGTGAAGTCTTAACCAGATGGTGGAAAATTCAGAAGAGTCAAGGTCGTGGGCACGAGAGCAAGTGATGTCGTTAGCACGTGGGCACAACATCCAGCTTTGGATTGAAATTTAGGATAGAGATAGTAGGAGGGAACAGAGTAGAGATTGCTGTCAGTAGCCTCAGAAACCTGTGTTTCGGTAAGGAAGAGAAGGTGAGGTTTATATATATATATATATTGGCGAGGGGGGGGCCCCCTGATGAGATTTGGCCTAGGGCCCACAAGCAAGTAAATCCGGCCCTGCTTCAGAGTATGAATTGGCCCTCCAAGGGTTTTGAGTTTGACACCCCTGGTTTAAACTGCCAACCCTGCTGTACATAATTAAAATTTTACATATAGTTAAAACCACAATACTGATGAAACTAACATAGATACACACACACACACACACACACACACACACACACACACACAAAAAAAAAAAAAAAAATAGTTGGTTTAAAACAGTTTTTTTTATTGTTTTAAAGTGCCAACCCTGGTTTTCCACATAGAAGCATTAGAGGTTTGGAACAGATTAAGTGAAGAAATAGTATCGGCGAAGAGTGTGAAGGTTTCAAGGAAAAGTTGGATAATTATAGATACGGAGACGGGACCACACGAGCGTAAGCCCAGGCCCTGTAAAATTACAACTAGGTAAATACAACTAGGAAAATACATGGAAGAGCTTGAGGGAAGAGGTGGTGGAGGCGAGCAGTGTCCACCAAATGAAGGAAAGGCTGGATGAATGTAGATATGGAGACAGGACTATTAGAGCTTAGCTCGGGCCCAGTAGACAACAAATAGGTGAACACACACACACAGAAATGAAGAAGAAAGGGAGAAATGGAACAAATTACTAAGGCAAAAGACAGGAATAATGTAAGATCTGAAGAAGAAAAAGTGGTGTTTTTTGAAGAGTTATGGGAGATTGAGTCAGAAAGTGGTACAGAAGGGAGAAGATGAAAGAGAACGAAAGTTAGACAAGATCAACACAATAAAGGGATTGAATGTGATGTATACTAGGGATGTACCGATGTATCGGTATCGGTGGTATCGGCACATTTTAAGAGTATCAGTATCGGTATCAGCTGATTTTCTGCCGATATTATCGATACTTGAAGGAGTTTAGTACGTCGCATGTCACTCGTTGCAAATAATTTTGTTCAATAGAAATTGTATTTTTTAAATTGTTGAAAAAGTATTAGAAAAGTGTAATTATCTAGTATCATGATAGGTCTATTATATGGTTTGGAATTTCCCGCGATTTAATTCTCCTCACTTTAAACGATGATTCATATTACTTTGAATGCAAGTATATAATACTTAGTATACAGTATAGCCTTTGTTACCACGGACGCGTACAATACAGGTTCATTAGCTTCGGCTCGGGACTGGCGGAGCCCCTCCACTCGCCTCATTTGCCTGCCTCAGTCAGTCAGACAGTCGCCCCAACGGGGACGCTGCCAGGGTCTGGGATTTCTTCACAGTCTAAATGTATGGCAATTAATTTAAATCTAACCTAGCTGAGTCAACTAGACCTCACGAGGCGCCTCCTCCCTTGCTTGCTTCCCTCCTACTCGTATGGTGGAACAACGAGTCGTGGGTATATATATATATATATATATATATATATATATATATCTATATATATATATATATATATAAAATAAAAAAATAAAACAGTGCACAGGTATCGATATCGGTCAAATATTGGGGTATCGGTATCGGTCAAATATTGGGGTATCGGTATCGGTGAAAAGTTTGGTATTGGTACATCCCTAATGTATACAAATGTAGACGGACTAATATCTAGTAAGCTGGAATTACAAGACTACCTACAAGAGAAGGAGCCAATGATAGTATGCCTAACAAACTAAACTAAATGAAGACATCCAAATAGTGTTTGATAAAAGTACAATGTATGGAGGAAAGATAGAGTGGGCAAAGGTGGTGGAGGAGTGATGATAATGACAAAGAAGGAGTTATTAGTAAAATCAGTAGTATAAGGAGAAGGAAAAGCAGAAATAGTGAGTGTGTAAATTTGGAGAACAAAAACAGAGAAAGGATGACGATCACACCAGCGTATGTACCAACTAGAACAAACTCATGGAGTAAAGAAGAACATGAAATCATGATTGAAGATACCATTCAGAGTTTAAGTAGAATACTCAAGGCAAACAAAAGAGTACTACGTATTAGTTGGTGATTTTAATTGTAAAGAGGTAGATTGGGAGATGTTTGAAAGCGGTGGTGGAGATATGGCATGGGGGGAAAGATTGTTAAGATTGATGATGGAAAACTTGATGATGCAAAGGGTGAAGAAAAACACAAGATATTGAAGTGACGATGAACCAGCGAGACTGGACCTGGGGTTAACAAGAGGAATACACTTGAAGGATGAATTAAGGTACGGATGCCCTCTGGGAAAGCGTGACCACATGCTCATAGAGATAGAAATGGAGGAGGAAGGAAGTGAAGAGGATGAATCATATAAAAGAAAAGGTTAAACTAAAGGAAGGCAGACGTGGAAAATCTTAGGAAATATTATGGAGAGCTGGACCGGGATGAGCTAATGGGAACAAGTGAAGTGCAAGAAAAGTATGATATTTTTATGGAGGCATATAAAACAGGGGTTAAGAAGTTTGTACCAGAATACAGGCCTAAAAAAAAAAAAAAAAAAAAAAAAAAAAAAAAAAAAAAAAAAAAAAAGGGGGGGGGGGCTGGTTTGATGCAAGGTGTGCTGAGGAAAAAATAAATAAATAAATAAAAAAAAATAAAAAAATAAATAAATAAAAAATAATAATAATAATAATAATAATAAAGAAGATTTTTAAGGTATCGAGAAATGAATACGTGAAAATAAAGAAGGAAGAAGAAAAGGGATATGAAAAGGATATTGTGGAAGAGTGCAAGGAACAACCTAAACTATTTTATAGATTCATAAATGGTAAGATTAACCCTTTCATTGCCAAACGCTTGCAGCGGGCGTTAGGCGTATTTGCTGGTGGCGCTAAACGCTCGCTGCGACCTCCAGCTGCACTCAAATCTCCTGTGTACGAGTGTTCCAACACTAATTCTCACAACACAGGATTGCCAATTGAGTGGGTTCTTCACTAAATTTGGTGGAAAATCATGTCAGCCCAGCGCGGAAAATCTACGGACGAGCAACTGGTGGATGTTAATTGTTGACCAATATAGCGACATTTTTGCATAGCTTCACCTATCACATGACTGATATTTTGACCAAATAGTTGTAAATTTTGCAGTTGGCAATACTGCCCTACCAGCACCCCATCATCAAGAGATCTACAGTAGTTGCCTTACGGCTGACCGTCGCGCACATATAAATATATGTCTTCACAGGCAACACCCCCTGAACGTGCCTGTACTTTTGCAAGAGAGGCTTACATTACTGATTCGTATAGATCTTGGCCTCCTCTTTCCAATGGTGTTTTTGTTTTGTAGCTGTGATGAATAGTTTTTGAGATACAGTGGTTAAAAGAGCGAGCACTAGCGTCACTTGCTGGTGGTGCTAAAAGCTCACTGTGAGCGCCAGTCGCACTCACAGCAAAAAACACCCCCTGAACGTGCCTGTACATTCGCAGGAGAGGCTTACATAACTGAATCTTATAGATCTTGGCCTCCTCTTTCAAATGGTGTTTTTGTTTTGTAGCTGTGATGAATAGTTTTTGAGATATAGTGGTTAAAAGAGATCCCCTTCCCCCACTGGGGTGCCCGAGTGCGCCTGAGGGGATAGTCTCATTGTGAGCGCTTAGCAATGAAAGGGTTAAACCAAGAGAAACAATTGAAAGACTGAGCGATGGGAATGTGACAATCGATGAACCTAAAGACATGGCGGAGTTACTAAACAAAAAGTTCCAGCAAGTTTTTACTAATGAATCAATATTTAATGAGCCACAAGAAAACAAGATAAATGTTCATATGGAAGAAGTTACAGTACATAAAGAGGAGATATATTAGTTGTTGGGGGAGCAGGAAGAGAGGAAAGCTGTAGGACTGGATGGAGTCTCAGGGTATATATTGAAAGAATGCAGAAATGAGCTGGTTAGACCAATATATGACATCATTAAATGCCCAATAACAACTGGTAAGTACCAAAGGAGTGGCAGAGGGCTGAAGTGGTCCCTATATACAAGTGGAAAAAGGAAGAACCCCTGAACTACAGACCTGTATAATTGACCAGTGTAGTATGTAAAATATGTGAGAAAGTGATAAAGTAACAATGGACGAGATTTCAAGAAGAGCATAATATAATCACAAGTAAACAATATGGCTTAAGAAAAGGGGTGTGACAAACTTACTGAGCTTTTACTCAAGAGTGACAGACAAAATACAGGAAAGGGACGGATGGGTTGATTGTGTTTACTTGGACCTGAAGAAGGCGTTTGACAAAGTTCCACATACAAGACTACTATGGAAGCTGGAGAATAAAGGAGGATTGAAAGGATTATGAAAACTGGATGGAAAGCTGCTTAACCCAATCTGATCCGATGCTTTCAAATTTTCGCACCTTTAACATCCAGCATCGTACTCATTTATCTGAACAACGATAATACTCATGAACACTTAATACTGGTACTGAGTCAATAGTGTAAAACAATAATGAAGAATGAGTGAAAAGATGCTAGTGGGGAAAAAAAAAAAAAAAAAAAAAAAAAAAAAAAACCACTCGTCACAGGCTTGGAGAAAGAATGGAGACATCTCCACACGCCAAACAAACGTAAACACCCATCATGTACATTGCTGTTAATTTTATTTTTAAGGAAAAATCAGCACAAAATAGACAGCGATGATGATAAGAGATACATGCATATGTGTGTGTGTGTGTGTGTGTGTGTGTGTGTGTGTGTGAGAGAGAGAGAGAGAGAGAGAGAGAGAGAGAGAGAGAATTTTGAAGTGCTGTACCATATAAAAAATAGGTTGTATAATCATACCTTTTCTTGTTATATTTACAGAAGCTATTGATAGGCTATTCCTGATATAGAATACTCTCTCTCTCTCTCTCTCTCTCTCTCTCTCTCTCTCACACACACAAGAGGACACAGTAAAAAATGGAGGAAGGGAAGATGCTTGAGACATAAGAAATATAGCTTTCAAGAAAGAAATATAGAGGTCTGGAAAGACTAAGTGAGGATTTAGTATCGGCGAGGGAGTGTGCAAAGCTTTAAGGAAAAGTTGGATAAATGTAGATACGGAGACGGGACCACGAAGCGTGCAAGGCCCAGGTCTTGTAAAACTACAACTAGGTAAATACATACATACACACACACAGAAGGGGAAATGAGAAGGGTGTGGGGAGGGAGTGGCAGCAGGATGACAGGTGGTAGTGGGGGGAATCTGGAGCTGACCTGTGTAGGCCATTCGGCCTCTTGCAGTCTCCTTATGTTCTTAAGGGAGTCAGGTCAGGGCTTTGGTCAGT